>NC_136865.1:26974358-27155865 GCF_951799975.1 Gobius niger | reverse complement strand
TTCCAACAATGTCCTAATGTGTATAATGAACCCAGACCTATTCACCACAACTGCCTCTAAAATCCTGCACTGTCACTAAAAACTGTGTTAATTCGGGTCCGAAGTGCCGTCAAGCACGAGCTTAATATAGAAGGTGCAGTTACACGTATGACCTGAGGTGGCAGTAGCAAGTATAAAATGGCTAACTTGCCACTAGCCCCTTTAAAAGAGTGGAAAATTGTGTTTCCCAAAAGAATCTATTTTCCTCCTTGGCGAAGCCCCGCCCCCTTCTATGACGCGATGCCGTCTGTATCTATTGGTACAGTATGGTTGCAAGACAACATGGATATTCCAGCTCATCGTCTGTCACATTCTGAAATAATAAATCAAATCTTCATAATAACATGTAACTACAGCATGTTCCGGTGGGTAACCTGTAACACTTTAAACTTGTGTCTGCAGGCGCCCTGTTCGTGCTGATGTCCCTGGGCGGCTGGGTGCTGTGGTACACGGGGAACATCGAGGGCCTGACGTCAAAGAAGGAGCTGGGGCACATCGGCAGCGCGGTCGACCGTTTGGCCCGAAACCTCAGCCGCAAGATCCGCACCTACAGAGGCCACCGCTGAGGCGCCACGAGGAGCCACGAGGAGCCACGAGGAGCCCGCCGGAACCAGCAGCATTTCAAGTCCACAGTGTATGAGCACCCGCAGATTTCAGTCACACACAGACAGTATTAGACGGGTTCTCAGGCTTCACAGTTTCAGAATAAACAAATAAAGGGAACAAAACAAGCACTAAACAAGAGCTACATTTAAGCAGCGGTTTAACTAAATATGATTAAATTTATGTCATCTCCAGTCAGTCCTTAAATCAATAAACTTTTCTTTAAGGAAAGTGACCGCTAAAGACTGAAGTCTGTAAAAACCCACCAGTGGGACCTGAACCACAGATTGAGAACCTCGTGGACTGAACAGTTTCTCTTTTTAATGTTGTAAAGTGTTTTTGTATGATTTGTTACTTATTTCACATTTCACATTTTCCGCGAGGCTTTAAAATGTATTAAGTCATTGAATTGATTGTGCCAAAATGTCATTAACAGCATGAAATTGGACTGGCATTAAATCTAAATTACTTGGATAATAATAAGATTGCTCAACTATTTTTTGCTGTTTTTACTAAATAAGTTAATAGAAAATAACAACTTAAACACATACAACTATTGACTGAAATTGTGCAGTTTTTGCTCAAAAGTTTCTATTAGATTTGAATATTTTACAGTGACTGAAAGTTTGAAAATCTTAAATTGTTTGTGGAAATAAAAAATATAATATTTGGGCATTAAAATGGCATTAAAAAGTATTACATTTGACTTGCTGTTACCTGTTAACCCTGTTTCATTTTTATAAAGTTGCGAAATGACAATAAAGATATACTATCAATTTACTATCACCACATTTTGTCCTTCAATATTTCAAATATTTAAATCTATCAGCTAAGTATCCGTGCGCTGAATTTGAAAAAGTTTGTATTACCCAAATTGAGACTGCATTAATATGGGCGGCACAACGTCAACACAAGCACAAGTCTCTGTGAACAGGCCATTCCTCATTTGAAAGCTAAGAACCTTCAGAGTTCAGCCACTGAGCTGTAACGACTGGAGGCTGCGCTGACACCTTTCAGGACTTGAGAGAATCGTTTTATTTTTATCCCCAAACTGGATCTGACAACATAAGAGTGGAGCTCATTCTGCTTTCTGATTGGATTATTGTCCCGAGACACAGACGCAACATATTAATGAAATTATTTGATTAGTTTGAGTAATTGTGATCATTACATACCAGGAATTCAGCCACAAAAGCTGCACTAAGTTAGGTCTAAACCAGGGGTGCCTAAAGTGGGGCCTGCTTTAGGTTGGCCTGCCAGAGGGTGACCTATTTTTGCGCCGCTTATGGTTAATACCAACTCCCTCCCATTTATTCTCAGTGATAAATGTTGATGCAGTACACGTTTTGGCCACCAGCGTTAAATTGGGGGCGCTGTTTCATTCCTTTCACAAAGTTAAGGAAACACTGTTGTGGTTGGTAATTATCAATCACAGAGCGTTGTAGCATCAACTTTCCCATTTTTCCAACTTTTATTGTAAAGATTGTAGACATCAACAAAGATTCATGTTAAAAATGAACTTATAAAAGAATTTAAGCTGAACTGACACTTTCAAAATGAATGAATGTGGCATTTTCTTTGGAGTTAACAAATGAATGAGGTTAAAGTCACTGTGGGTGCTGCAGACACTGGTGTTTTGCACTATATTGCTACAATAGTTCATTTTGTTCTGCTAAAACTAGGCTTTTGCCATAGTTAACATCTCTTTTAATGTAGCATTTTATTTGCATAGATACAATCAAATGCAAATGTGCACCAAAAAATAAGATCAAGTAACTATTACCCAACATCTATAGTCATAATTTGAGCCACAGTGAATATTTAATCTAGTTTTTGAACTCTCCACTGCATTATCTGGCTGTCTCTTCCTCATGAGGGGCCACACTGATGCAGCCCCTCCAGTCACAACAACAGGTAGAGTAAGGCTGTAACACATGAACACATGTGCCTCATTGTAGCCGTAGACAGACCGTGGCTCAGCAGACTAATAGGATTACGCCGGCCGTGACTCCTAAAGCAGTGCGTCCAGTTCAAAGGCTATAGTTTGGGACCTTACAATACCTTAAGCATGTGCATAAAAGAAGTCTGGCATTCAGGCACGCTGCTATATAACCACATTACGCAAGTGAACACTGGTATGAATATTATCTATCATTTCATTGTAGTTCACTGACGACTGGACAAGCGTCTCCAAACGTCAGCTCTTTTCTTTTACTCAAGTAAGAGTAATGTTACTTTAAAATCATTTTACCCGAGCAGAAGCAGAGACCCAAATAATTACACAAAAGTACAAAAGGACTTGGAGAAAATGCAATAATGAGTACTGAGAGTAAAAGCCTGATTTAATGTTATTTTTCAATCATTTCACATCAAACAATCCTCATATAATTGAAAACAATCAAGATCATCTTATATTAGGTTCCCCTTTCTCCAAAGCAAACAAATTACTGAAGTCATGATCTTCATTTTTCATACAATTCATGAGGTTTAATGATTCTTCGGGTAGTCCTTAAGAATAAAGCAAAGATGTTTCACTTTATGCATTATATTGAGCGTCTATGCTGGTTTGTGTTTTCTATGTTTGTGACTTATGTTTGAGAAACAAAGCAAAAAGAAGAAAATGTCATAGTAATATACAAAAAGAAATGATTCTGTAGAATAAAGCACACAAAACACACAAAAAATATATGGTCAGGTCAGGATTTATATAATATAAATAGCAGAACTGATATTACTGCATTTTCTGGTAATCCACCTTGTTTGTACCGAGTTATGCTTATGAAAAGGTATTTTATCATGAAATAGAGTAGTAGTGTTGAGTATTTGACATGTGCATAACTGTGCTATTGTCCTACACTGCAAAAAGTGATCTTGAAATAAGTGCTATTTGTCCTTGATTTGAGTGTGTAATTTCAAGAACTCTGTCCATGGGGCAAGATATTTAAATTAAGGTAAAACAACTACCGGTACAACAGTTTTATTTCAAGCAAATTCCTTTTTTTTTTTAAATCAAGTTTTGAGCGCAGTGATTTACTTTTTTTTTACTGTAAGTGTAAATATCTTGCCCCATAGAAAGAGTTCTTGAAATAAGACTCTCAAATCAAACAAATTTACTTTGTTCAAGAAAATTTCACTTATTTCAAGATCACTTTTTGCAGTGTGCTCTTTCGTCATACTATACTGCATAATGTCATCTAAACATAAGTTGAAAGTATGTTGTATATTTGAGTGGCCAAAAAAGTTTGCCAGTGAAGCAAGTATTTTTTTTACATAACAAACATTGAATACACTTAAAAATCCCAATTTACTTGAAATGGTATGTCTAGCTTTCCTTTTTATTCAATTTATTTTCATCTTAAGAGCTCAAATATTTATTCTAGTGGTATATTATGTTACATGACAAGTCAGAACGACTCAAATTACAGTCCAATATTCATATTTCAGTCATTCACTCATTTTAACACTTTTGTTGCAGTGTATTGTTCATTACACTGCAAAAAGTAATTAAATGGATTAGTTCATTAGTTTAAATCAATTTAAATTTGAGCATAATTATCCAAACTGGAGCTGTGACCTAGATCATTTCACTTGCTCTGAGATGTTTCTGACTTGTTTCAATACATTTCCTCTTTATTTCAGGTACATTTCTTTGCCAATGGGGTAAGAAATTGGTCTCATCCCATTGCTTGATACTTTTTGTAGTGTAATGTTTATCGATCACATGTCAGTGAGTCCTTCTTTTTTACATCTTTTGACGGTAAAAGATGTAAAACAAATATTGCCTGGATCATATTTCTTGTACCTGGACAGTGCAGTGCGTGACTCCTGCAGATTAGAGGCCTGGACTTGTGGAGGCTGAGCCCCCGTCCTGATGACGTCCCGGCTGTTTTGGACGTCTGTCTTGACTCGCTGCCAAATTCCGTCCATCCAATCCACGACACCTCCACAGTTTCCCCAACATTGCTCGGACTTTAGCTGCTTAATCCTGCTTTTAACGGATTCCCGTTCCGAGAAACGGCCTAAACCCTAAATATACCCCTAAACACGGCTGTGGGTCAGAGGTGGAACGGCAGAGGTGCCTTCACAACAACCAAAACAGGTAATCCAATCGATGCGCTGTCATTCACTCTGCGGCCTCTGCCCAAATCAGACCGCAGGAAGTGGAAAACAATCCAAGCGTTGGCTGTTCAGGGGAGAAGGTCTTTATGAACAACTTTACTGATTGTACTTCATGCAGTCGATAGAGAAGTAGAAGTATCTTATGAAGAATTCTAACACGACAAAACATGATGCATAGGGTTTCCGCGAGGCATTAAAAAGCATTAGAAGTCCTTAAATTCATTTAGCCAGAATCAAGGCCTTAAAGGAACAGGCCACCAGTTTTACATACATACATGTTCTTGCCTGAGCTTAGACGAGTTGATGCGTACCTGTCTGGTCTTTGTGCGTGTGATCAGTCACGCAAAACGGCCAAAGATGTTTAGCATTTGACCTCTCCCAGTATATTCCTATAGCTCCCAAACGAAGTGGTTAGAAGTGACCAAGCTCTTCCATGGGCACAAAGACCAGACAGGTACGTCTCAACTCCTCTAAGCTCAGGTAAGAACACATCTCAGTATGGAAAAACAGTGGCCTGTTCAATTAAATGTCATTAAAAAGAATTATATTATAGTTTAAAACATGTCCGGCTGCCATTTTGGCAAAAAATTTACCACATTTGTTTTGCCCAAAAGTTGTCGATTTTGTCCAATTCTCTTTCGTCTGTTTGGTGAAATGTTTGCAAACTAAATATGTGCAAAATGTGTTAAACTAGTTCTGGGCATTAAAAAGCATTCAGTTGGACTTGCCTGTATAAACCCAGCATACAGTAACACTGACGGATTTAAAGCAGTACTAAGTAACTTGTTAAGTAACCTCAATAAATCCTTTTCGTAGTCCCCCTGGTGTCTCTGGCCAGAAAACCACAATTGCAACTTTACTGCCCCCGGGTCGGAGTCACCAATACAAACTAATGGAACCACGAAAAAGAAGCTAGCAGGCTAACGGGCTAAGCTAGCTGTGGGCTAGCACTAGCACTTTAAACAGTATTTACAGCCAAGTTTGAGAAAAAGATTATCTTCATTGTGTAATTGGATGAACAATATCCCTCTGTCCGTTTGTCTTTTCTGTCAGTATTTACTCTCACGGACAATTAATGAGTAAAAAAACAACTTGCTACGACACCTGCAGTGGCGCTCATGGCCTCTAGGGGCAAGAGTTACTTAGTTCTGCTTTAATATCTTTTGACCATAAAGGCTTTTTTGTATTTGTTACAAACAATAAAATAGGGA
This sequence comes from Gobius niger, assembly GCF_951799975.1. Classification (NCBI taxonomy): domain Eukaryota; kingdom Metazoa; phylum Chordata; class Actinopteri; order Gobiiformes; family Gobiidae; genus Gobius; species Gobius niger. The sequence goes on along the minus strand of NC_136865.1, from coordinate 27,149,893 downwards.
CGGATTAAATTTAATTGTCAGTTATAGTTTAAACTCACATTTAAACATTTTTCACACCCCAGTTCTTAAATGTTTTGGAATTAGATGCACAGTATTTATTCCTCCAGTATCTTAGTTTGTAATGCACTGAAAAAGGACAAAAGCAAATTTTGTTCTTCTGCAATAAATAATCAGGTGGCCTGGGTCCTTTTTTCTTTTCTTAAAGCTGCATTATGTAACTTTTTGTGTTGGATATTTGTCAAATATCACCTTTTTTCCGCATATAAAGTTGCATAATGCACCTTTAACCTCAATGAGACCAGTCTATTGTAACTGCATGTCTCTCTATATCGCTTATTCTTACCAGTGTAGGAACAATGCTCTCTGCTGACATGTTGATTCATAACAATAAATAAGAATCTGCTAAGGAGGAGGATTTATTTCCTAATTTTTAAGTGTAGTACGATATTTGTCTCATTCAGTTGCAAACAAGTTTATTCTACTTTTGAAAATTTTAGTTTAGTTTAGTTTATTTGTTCATTTGAGCAGTTAAAATTCTTTAAAATTAACTAACCAAAGGTGAAATGATGTTCTTTCAAGAAAATCATACTTATTTTTAGATTTGTTTTTGCGCTGTATGCTTGCAATAGTTTCCAAAGATCACTTGCAATAGTTTCACCCCTGATTAAAACACAGCCGCTCTCCACAAACAAATGACTGTATCTTTTGAAACATACACAAGACCACGTTACGTAACAGCGACTGTGTAGTAGCTCCTGCTGAAGTGACTTTAAACCTGGCACAGGCGGCGGCGGCAGATGGTCGAGCCTGAAGCTGGAGTGAGAAGTGACTCCAGTGGGTGAACAGGGGCCACGTGAGGACGTCTCCGCCTGAGGGGCAAGTCAGGTGACACTAAACACAAACACAAACACACGGCTGATGGAAACGTCCAGGAAGACGCAGGGTCAGGACCAGGAGGCTGGGATTTCAAAGTGGTAGAGAAGCAAAAAGAAACCGAGTGAGAGGTCAAATGTGTTTTAGTGGTTCATACATTCCATAAAGGAGCCAATTTAACTAAAACTTCAATATTTTTTAGTTTTTATTATTTTCACCTTTTTTTTTTTCATCATAAAATTATATCAAAACAGAACTTAACATTAAATGTGTGAATGGAAATTCATGTTAATGTCCTCAAACAAAACAGAGAGAATGGGGGAAAGAGAAGGAAATCTTTAACTGCCCTTCAGCTCAGTGGCATTATTACTATTTTCAATTTATATTTTTAACCCCTGCCTGAAACAAGCACATTTCCCCCAATTTGACTTTACCCAAATCTAAAAGCTTCTTAACTGCAGTCTATAGTTTGTTTGTATACTATATTGTCCCCGTAGGGAAATTTGTCCTCTGCATTTAACCCATCCTTCGATGCCACTGGGGCAACCCGTAAGGAGCAGTGGTCAACAGCAGTGCCACGCCCGGGGACCCATCTCCATGATGTGGAGCCAGGCTGATGGTCAGAATCACCTGGCTGGAGGATTCATCTATTGCACATGTTTTTAGTGGTAGTGGAAACCTACGCAGACACAGGGAGAACATGCAAACTCCACACAGAAAGGCCCCGTCCTGGTGGGAATCGAACCCGGGACCTTCTAGCTGTGAAGCGGAGGCGCTAACCTCTGCGCTACCGTGCTGCCTTAGGCCAGTGCTGTGTTTTTGGCATGTTTCTGTTGCTATTTTGTCACTTTTTTTTTACCGTTTTATTTCATTTTATTTTTCTACATTTTTTTGCTTTTTTCTACATATATTTTTGCACTTTTTTCTTGCTTTTTTTTGCACTTTTTGATTTTAAAAAAAAAAAAATGTGGACGTTTAAAAATGTTTTTTGTCACTTTTTTTGCTTTTTTGTCACTTTTTGCTTTTTTTTACTCACTTTTTTGATACTTTTTTGTCACTTTTTAATTGCTTTTTCAATGCATTTTTGTTTAATCACTTTATTGTCGCTCTTATGAGGTTTTTTTTGTTAAATTTTCGTCCTTATTTTCGTCTATTTTTGTTGCTGTTTTAACACTTTTGTCTGTTTTAAATTTGGGTAAAGCCAATCTGGAGAAAATGTGCTCGGTTTAGGTGGGGGCTAAGAGGTATCTCACCCCCCACTGCACTAAAGCTTTATAATGTTGTTCGTACTGTTCGATTTGAAAACTATAGCTTTAGGTCTGATTGTGTTTTTCTCTTTCCAGTTTCCTTGAATGGGATCTGAAGTGTCTGAAAATCGACCTAACCGTGAATTCTTTATCTTAACAAACAAACGAACAAAACAAATCCAACCCACGTGTTGTTACGGCTCAGGATTGGCCACCGATATATCAATTCAAACCCCTGAGCCGCTAAACGCGATCAGTAATGGATTTGATCGTGTTTTCATCCAGACGCAGCCCTGGCTTTGGCGAGCACAGCTTTACATAACAGCGTCTCCGTCCTTTACTGTGGAGAATATGGTTTCGACGGTGTGACTTTGAGGGAAATCCTTGGCCACATTAAACTTGTTTATCAAGTTATTTATACGCGGCTCAAACGGCCGTGATCTCATTAATGTGTGTGTGTGGAGTCAATCCTCTGACCCGAGCTGCAGGAGCCACATGCAGGTGTCAGGGGAACGCTGTCGGTGCGTCACTCAACAGCAACTATATGTAGTCTGGGGCGAGATTACCGGAAAACCTTTACTACACATGTGGATAGGGCTGTGTATCGTTTAATGGTATCCAGCCGGAGAAAAGTTCAAGCACTGTTGGTATTTTAAAAATTAAAGTATCAAAAGCGCCGGTGCCGGAAAAAAAAACGTATATCTTTAGCTCTAATGCAGTTGGTCCAGGGATTAATCTCTTAACCTCCACCTGAACTGAGCATATGTTGGTTTGTTTGTTTGTTTGTTTACTTTATTGCCCCTGTAGGGAAATTTGTCCTCTGCATTTAACCCATCCTTCGATGCCGCTGGGGCGACCCGTAAGGAGCAGTGGCCGACGGCAGTGCTGCGCCCGGGGACCCGTCTCCATGATGTGAAGCCAGGCTGGTGGTCAGAATCACCAGGCTGGAGGATTCACCTATTGTACATGTTTTTAGTGGTAGGGGAAACCAGAGTACCCGGAGGAAACCTACACAGACACGTGGAGAACATGCAAACTCCACACAGAAAGGCCTGGTGGGAATCGAACCCGGGACCTTCTAGCTGTGAAGCGTTCCCGTGCCAGCCATATTTTCTTCAGTTTGACATTACCCGAATCTCAAAGTTTCTCGGCTGGAGCCTATAGGCCGGTGTAGCACCTCATTTGAAAGCTGAGACCAACAAAACTGATCATAACTTTTTTGTTGCTTTTTTTATTGTGTCATTGTTGCTTTTACGGCACTTTTCGCTATTTTGACTCTTTTCTTTTTTTTTAAGACGCTTTAGATTTGGGTAAAGCCAAACTGGAAAAGGGTGAGGGTTAAGAAAGTAACCTCTTAACTCTGAACGGAGCATATTTTCCCCAGTTCGGCTTTACCCAAACCTAAAAGCTTCTTGAAAAAAAAGAAAAAAAAAAGAAGCAAGAAGAAAACAAGGATGAAAAAAAAAAAAAAAACATTAAAAAAGCAACAAAACAGTGACAAAAAAGCAATGAGAAAGTCTTAGCTTTAGTTACTCTGGCCTGGAGTAAACTGTAAGGTCTCCAATCAAGAAGCTTCTAGATTTGGGTAAAGCCAAACTGGGCAAAATGTGTTCCATTCAGGGGGAACACATTTTGTTCCCCCTGAAGTCCATGTTGAAATGCTGTTTGCTCCTCCCTCCCTAAACAGGTCAGAAGGCGTGACCTGAACTTTCTATTTCACTTCATAGAAGCCCCATCTTTGGAGGCATCGTCTTTACCTTAAATAGCCGCAGAGGGCGAGGAGCGAGGTGGCGTCCCGTGGCTCCTCCCTCGCGGCGCTTTGATCTGGTTTAATGCACTTATGAGTTCAGGTGGATTCAGACGTCCCGAAGGCTGCTCAGAGCGACGTCTGGACTCAGCGCCTCCAACAGGTAACATCACACTCAACAGACGGCACTTTCTAAAAGGCTTAAACCGGTCTGAGTCTAAAGGCCTTTACCGGACTTTGTTTGGCAGTGTTTTGGAATTTGCCTTTAGCGTTTTACAAAGGAGACACTTGTACTAAAGAAAAGAGACTCTGAGGGCTGTGCATCTTGGATTCTGTAGTTTAGTGAGGAGCGGTTCAACTTGGAGACAGGCACTTTCATTCACGTCAACTTATTTAAAGGCACACTGCGTAACATTTTGGATTCTCTTGTTGCCAGCAAAACAAACCATGCCCGACACAGAAAATGCTGATTTTGTAATGGATCATCAAAGGGCCGGACTTATTTAAGGAGAGACACTGTTGGTGATTAGGGAAACTTCTTAAATGTATAGAAATCAATTAGAAACTTTTCCCTGTAGATTACTGGCATAAATATGACAAAAAGATGAGGCCTTTTATGCCTACAATGCCCAAAATATCACTTATTTTTGTTGACAAAATCTGAATAATGGATTGAGCCAGATTAAAATGTAAGGTTTATTTTGTTCACAGCTGTTTAGCGTTAAAATCTGTAAAAAAATAAAATAAAATAAAAAAAACAAACAATTTTGCCATTTTGTTTTCTTAAATTCAAAACTCAAAACTCAATAAATCAATAAAAAATAATCCCACTGGAAAAACTTTTCAAATATTGTTCAGTCTGAGACAGTTTGGAGTCTGTAGGAGCTGATGTGGAAAGATTGTTGCATCAATATGAGAAAAAAAAAGCATTTTGAGAGAATGGCTCTTGAAATGATGATTTCCCAAATAATCTATGGAGAAAGTTTGAATCCGTGCAATGACTAAACATGTCATTGTGATGATTAGGTATTAGTGAAGCTTATGTGTTCAGAGACCAATTTGGTCCAGAATTTTGCCTCAAATCCAGAGGAGGGTAGAGTAGCCAATATATTTACTATAGTAAGAGTAAAAAAGTACTAAATTGTCGCCATAAACAAAAACATGTGAAAATTCAAAGAAAATGAAAATACAGAAAAACTAAATAATTCTAAAGAACAAGAAGCACGAGACGAACTACATCAAAATAAAGCATTTGCCGCTTAAATATTTACTCACAGTAGAAAAAGAAGGAAGGAAGAAACAGATACTTCATTATGATTTTACTCAAAAAAGCACCAGGGTAAATGCTAAGTCGAAAACTGTGAGTTCTGAGTAATAGTTTACTCTTCAGTGACAAATGATGAAACACAAAACATGAAATAATGTAAAAAATCTATTTTATTTGTCACTTAAAGCTTTACTCACTGTGGAACAAGTAACTTTTCTTTTTACTCTAGTAAGAGTACAGACACTTTATTATAATATTACTCAAGTAGAAGTAAAAAAAAAGTAGTACAATTACTTTACTACTACTCACCTCTGGTATTTTTCAATGATAAAAATTGCTGTACTAAAATAAATAAGTGTATTTTATTCTTGGTTAAATGTTTCGTGGTGCTGCTTTAAACAATATATATAATATATATTTAACAATAAGACTGTAAAGTAACATGTGCAATAATCTCTGTATCAGCTGCACTTTATTAACTCTTCTTCTTGAACGCCGACTGTAACAAGTGAATTTCTCCTTTGTGAGATCAATAAAGGTTTATCTTATCTTATCTTATCTTTAAGTTTCACACTCACATACTGTAGATTTTATTGATTTATCTGTCAGGGACGATGAAATCAACATAGAGCTTATAGCTCGTGCTAATTCACTGCTCGTGTCCCTGGTTGGGCTGTTCTTCACAACTTACAATAATAAAATACTTTAAAGAGATATTTCAGGATTTTTGACATAGGGCCTCATTTCCTAGTTATCCAGAGTGTTGCTGATTAACCATATGAATGTCTGTGTCGATAGAGTAATTTTTGTAATATAACTGACCTTGCATCACATGAAGGATCGCATTTTGACGGACTATTTTCTAGCAAATCACTCCGCGGCCGCGTAGCTTATACAACCACAAAGCTGATGCTGCTCGAATATAAGGTATTTTAAATGCAAAATGGTTAAAAAATACTCATTCATACGGTTAGTCTGGCGTTATAAGTGATTTGCCTCAGGTGCTCTGTGGAGCGGGTCAGACTGTTTTGAATGCAGGCTAGCTGATACCATAGAAATGCACTAGCCTTGCACTAGCCTAGCGCCTCGAAACTCTTCAAATATAAGAGCTTGAATTACAAAAAAAAAACAAATCTAGAAATCAGCAACATTGGATAACTATGAGGCCCTATGTCAAAAATCCTGAAATATCTCTTTAACACAGCATTTGTTTGATTGAAATTTCTTTGAAATTTCTCTATTTTTGTTTAACAAGTGAGAAGCACCACGGTAACAATACCTTATTCAATGGTCGGTATTTCTTCTTCTTCTAGAATGTGTGGAAAATATCCAAAATTTCAGCTGTTCATCTAACGTAGCTTTGTGAAAACTTAAGTCAAATGTTTCCATGTTATTGACAGTGTAAAACACTAAACGCAGGTTCTTGTTGTTCTTTTCTCGTTCACAGTTGTGTATTTTGAGCTTTCGTCGCGTTGAAAAATCCACCGCCCAAAGAGTCAGTCAGCTTCAGACTGTGCAGAGGAGGCGAAGCTCTCTCCAAATCCCCAAAGCCTCGCGCAGCCATGGGCAACTCCAAGAGCGGCGCCGTGTCCAAGGAAATCCTGGAGGACCTGAAGCTCAACACCAAGTTCACGGAGGCGGAGCTCGTGCAGTGGTACGATAACTTCAAGAAGCAGTGTCCGACGGGGCGCATCACCAAACCGGAGTTCCAGGCCATCTACACCAAGTTCTTCCCGGACAGCGACGCCAACACGTACGCGCAGCACGTGTTCCGCTCCTTCGACACCAACGACGACGGCACGCTGGACTTCAAGGAGTACATCATCGCCCTGCACATGACCTCCACCGGGAAGACCACGCGCAAACTGGAGTGGGCCTTCTCCCTGTTCGACGTGGACAAGAACGGATACATCACCAAAAACGAGGTCAAGGAGATCTGCACGGTGAGTGGGGCCGGGGTGGAGGGAAGGGCAGCACATGGCAGCATTGCTGAGAGTGGCCATGCTTTTTGTTGAGCTAAGTAACTTGTTTACCTTATTAAATCCTTTCCGTAGTGCGGTAAGTGTTATGGGATGATTGGGGGTCTTTTATCTCCCCCTGGTGTCTCTGGTGTCAATTGCAACTTTCCTGCCACCGAGGCGGAGGTGCAATACACACTAATAGAATCATGAACAAGAAGCTAACAGGCTAACGGGAAAAGTGTGGGCTAGCACCACTTAAACAATATTTACAGCAAAGTTTGAGTGAAAAAAAGTATCTCCAATTAATGAGTGAGAAGAAGAAGAAGATATTTATTTAAATAGTGCCTTTCACAGACATGGTCACAAAGCGCTTTACATGAGACAATTGTACATTCACTCCATACTCGGTGGTGGTAAACTACGTTTGTAGCTTCAGTTTCCCCTGGGGGAGGCTGACAGAAGCACTGTCGCCTCAATGTATGTGCCAACAATCCTTCTGACCACCACCATACATTCACTCACACACATCATGTGTCCTGGCCTATTGTACATGTTTTTAGTGGTAGGGAAAACCGGAATACCTGGAGGAAACCTTTGCAGACACAAACATGCAAACTCCACACAGAAAGGCCCCGTCCAGGTGGGAATCAAACCCTGGACCTTCTAGCTGTGAAGAAGAAAAAACACAACATGCTGCGACACCTGCAGTGGTGCTTATGGCCTCTAGGGGCAGGAGCTACTCAGTTTTGCTTTAACTGTGATTGGCTAAAACAAAGTCTGCTTGAGCCAATTAGCTGTAAGTGCTACACCTGAAGTTTGTCCTCGGAGCGATCCCAAATTGATAACACCACTAATGATATTCACACTGTAATATCAATCATGCCAGGAAAACATTGAAAAGATGAATTATTATTATTATTATTATTATTATTATTATTATTATTATCATTATTATTATCAGACGGCCCTAGTTTTTGTTTTCATGAGAAACTCCCAAATGCCTTACGAGATCCCCATCCAGTGGTTTGAATGACATAACAGGCATACCCTGAACTGCACTCTCAGAGCCCTGATTAAGAGCAACGCGGAGCACATCATGTTCTGTACATTGGTTTTCTAATATGCTTGAGATTAGTTCACCTGCAACAAAGACGAGACGATGTCCTGTGCCATATTCAGCTGTGTCATCTGAGTCCGAGGTCAAAAGATTATGCTGATTTGATCATAAAGCATAAAGCTCAACAGGGCTTCGTGCTATGTGGTACTGTGATTACACTGCCTGTCCATCAATTTTGCATCGTTATTTGTTTCGACAGTCCAGATCGTTAAGGGTTCTAATTAGAATGAAAATGATGCAAGTGCAAACCCATGTGGGCATAGAGTTGTAATTGCTCTGTGTCGGAGGTGGGTAACCTAAGGCCCTGGGGCCACTTGAGGTCCGTCTAGCCTCGCAATCCAGCCCACAAATCACCCAAGCCCAAGCAAGAAAACGCATGTCGAACTCCTACAACGAGATGATTACAGTTCCATCCATCCATCCATCCATCCATCCATCCATCCATCCATCTTCTTCTTCTACCCGTTTCCGAGTCGTGGTATTTGTCTGACCCGTCACCTTGGACCTGTTTACCATGGGAGACCCACATAGCCTCCAGGATCATTCGGGCACTCAAACCCTTCCACCACATTAAGATGGCGGTTCCAGGAGGGGATTACCTACTATGTCATACATAAAAAAATATTGAAATCTTTTTTTATTTCAGGCCATTTTCAAGATGATTCCTGAAGACGAGGTCAAGACCTTGCCTGACGATGAGAACACTCCGGACAAGAGAGCGGACAAACTGTGGAGCATCTTTGACAAAGGCGAAAGTGGTGAGTGCCGTTCATTAATCAAAAAGGGTATTTCAATCACGCTGAGAGCAGGAATTTAAGAGTGCAATTACTTTTGTTTTTGCACAGATCGAGTGACCGAGGGAGAGTTCGTCCAGCAAGTTTTGGACGACGAAACTGCCCTGCGCTTGATTCAGTATCAGCCTACAAAATGAGCAAATCGCCCCATTAACACACAACGCAAATTTAAACAAAATGTCTTAAACAGTCAACAGCAGAACAACCAAAAACCTGTTTACACATTCCGCAATTTTACAGAAAATAATTTTTAAGGAAAACCCCATTTCTTATTCATGTTTCTCATTCTTCAGGCAGACATTTGTACATAAAGACCGTTGAGTGCTGTGCATCTATTTCTAAAGCCTTAGCAGCTAGTTGTTGTTCTCACCCCTTTGAATAATTGGGATGTTAAAAATGTGTCGTTAGGAAAGTTTGTAATCGGTTGAGTTTGTTTTTGCATATAAGGGTTTTGTGTGGTTGCTAAACTAAGCAACAGCATCGGAAGTCATTTTTTCAATGATTTCAGCAGCTAAACATAACACAATGATAACCTCCGAAACGAGAAGATGCTCCGTCCGGCACCCTCTTGTTTTCAGAGCTTGTTTTTGGTTCAGTTCCTTGTAGATCTTTTGAATAAATCCTACGCAGACCATTAAGATGAGAAAACCCTGTTCTTGTTTGGCAGCCATCTTGCTCAGGCTGTATCTGCACATTTGATTAGTTGTCGTGTGTAGCTCTGCGTATGAGGCACAGGCTTTTAAAGCTACTGAATCAAGAATAGCATTGTGCGCTGGAGTGTTTGTCAATCTTCAATAAAACGTTTTAAGTGTCATTGTCTTGTCTTTTCAATCGCTTTGAGCATCTATTACTTTTAACCTCTTAACCCCCACTGCGTTTTTGTAACTTTTTATTGATTTTTTTGGCACTTTTTAACTGCAGGTCCCATATTAAACTCGTGCATGGCGACACTTTGGACCTGAAGTAACAACTTTTTGAGTAACAGTGCAGGATTTTAGAGGCGTACGTAAGTACAGGTAATAAAACACTAAATTGCAAAGTTGAATTAAGGTGTGCAACATGTAGGTGTGTGTGTAACAAAGGTGCAATGGATGGATGGATGGATGGATGGATGGATGGATGGATGGATGGATGGATGGATGGATGGATGGATGGATGGATGGATGGATGGATGGATGGATGGATGGATAGATAGATAGATAGATAGATAGATAGATAGATAGATAGATAGATAGATAGATAGATAGATAGATAGATAGATAGATAGATAGATAGATAGATAGATAGATAGATAGATAGATAGATAGATAGATAGATAGATAGATAGATAGATAGATAGTCTACAGTCTACAGTCTATTGCTGAACGTGCACCTCCTCTGTAAAGGCCTCATGCAGAGCGTGTGAGGCATTATCCATGATGGCGGCCAAACACACCTTTTACACCTGTATCACACCTATGTTGTCATTTATGTGTGAGAGGGTTGAGAGATTGAGAGGGCTTGGACATTACAGAGGAACGGTCAGTGAACGCTGCAGCTTTCACTCGCCTCCTTCTGGGCTCGTTGCCTGGAAAATCTGGTGCCCTTCCAATCAATCTGACTTTATTTATAGAGCGCGTTTAAAAAAAGCCAAAGCTTAAGTGCTGAACAGTCAAAGAGCAAGTAGAGAGTAAAAAATAAACAAAGCAGTATCACATTTAGTGTCTCTTGTTGCAGCGTTAACAAGGAAAGATCGATGTTTGATTGTGATTTATAAATTATAGATAAAAAGAGACATCGGCCATGTTAGATACTGAAGAATTTTCCGTTAGGATAGAATTACATTAATATATAAGCCGCACTGAAAGCTTTGGCAACTTATGCTTTCTCAAATGAACTTTCAAATGTTAAAGCCCCTGCGTATATGATCAGACACAACACAACAAGTCACCAGAGCCTCCATAAATCCGGACTACAGGACTTCATTCGGTCTGTCTGCCTTTTCATACTTAAGTGCAAAGCGGTGGAATTTATTACTGACCGGTTTAAGACCATATGGGTTTAAAACGTTCAGCTTAGGTTTTCAGACCAAAAGTGACCAAAAGCCTGTTTGTGAATGAATACCACCATCAGAGTTAGAGAGTGAAATAACCACCTTCTAGCACAGGTGAGCTGGTGGGATTCTCTGGTAAACAACAGCCAACCCAAGTTAACTGAGAGGGAAACTCTCTAGGCGAAGTTCTTACCCCCCCAAAAAAAGTAGTGGTAGTTAATCCAGCCGCCCCAAACAGACCTGTGTGAACATCTGCGTAACCCACTTCAGCAGCTGTCGTCTGCGGCAGGTCGAGCCGTGATCTGTCTGTTCCCGGTGAATTACTCCTGCTATAAATCTTCAAATACTTATTTCCATCCCAAGCGTAATCCACACGGTCCGCCAAAGCTGTCTGTCGACAATGGCTTTATCCAGGGCAAGATTATGAGGTAAATTTTTGAACAGAGGCTGTTTTTTGCGGCTGCCGGTCCATAATGCCATGTGCCGTCTTTCCATCGTCCATTGAACAAATACTTTTCTAAACGAAAAACCCTTTTGCTGTTGAAGATATAGGCCCAACGAGAAGACCACCCAGATACTGTGGCTCACATTTTTTTTCTAGATCGTGGCAAAACAATAACGTCTCTCTCACAGACGAGGAACTGGAATCAATTTTAAGGTGTTTTCACAGTGGTGTGTCTCTGCTGGCCCAAATGAAGAAAAAAAAGTGTACAATGTTTCAATAGTTTATTTAATTTCTAATTATTTATATAATGTACAGTTGAGTCAGTTCTGTTGTGCCTTAAACACTCCTCCTCAGGACCTTCTCCACCGATTCTGCTGTCCCTGTGTTGTCAGGCCGCACATATGATTTACAGACTTATCAGCCAATCAGAATTCGATGTACATTGACAGTAAGCCCCCCAGGGCCTTCAGTAGCTCAGCAGCTTCCCCTACGTTTTGTTCGCCTGGGAAAACCGCTAATGTAGCCGCGCATGGGCAAGACGTTCCAGCCAATTAGAAGTGACCCGGATAAACAGATATTCCTCTAAGAAATGTCCGAACAAGGCAAAATGAAGTGGATTTACTGATATGGATACGGATATTTGGCGCTCCTTCCTTATGAAGACCAAAGCAGCGGGACGTAGATGCTTGACTCCCCGGACAGGTGAAGACTTGGACTCGGGCAAGGAACAGGTACGGGAGTCGGGACTAGGAGCGCTAAAAAAGCATCTCACATAGTACCAACATAGACTGTATATATAATGGACAGCTTCTGCTCACTCCTCCCCGTTTACCATAATGACTACGGTCGTGGGGGATTTCATGGCGGATTTACAGACTCCTCCTCCCCAGCTCTGACGAAGCATGTTTCTAAAAAGGGCATAAGGGGCGGGATCTTCACCGTAGACTCGGCCCTTGCGTGACGTGTAGCTCGCGCTGCTCCAATGCTAACAGTCCGACCCTCATTAAGTACGAGATTTCTAAAATTCTTCTTACGAAAACCAGCCTGGTTTCATATATTGTGACTAACTCAGCGTTATCTCAGGAGGAATATCTAGCCTAGTCTAGTGTTGAAAAAATTGAAACCAGGCGTTAAAGTTGTTTTAAGGTGTCTAAACTCCAATGCTTTTCAATGGGGCACTAGCGTCGATATGGAGGTACTACAGCAATGGTGGAGCAATGGCGGCCTCCAGTGTCGTGGGCATAAAGCAGAGCAGCCAGCGAGCATTGAGTACCAAACACTAAGTTTAGTATCTTTTTATTACGGTGGATTTTGCCTTTGAGTTGATCTCTGATGTCTTGCTCTGTCAACAAAACATCTCGTAAAAACAGCCGCCTGTTTCCACGTTATAACTCGTACAGTGTCCTGGAGGTTTCCGTTTGGGGCGGAGGCACCGCTGCTTTGGCTTGCGTTGTTGACACATCCTTTAGCGAAAAATGCCACGTAAAAAGGCAGTTTCATCCATACGCCTATAATTGATCAGTTTATATGCGTTTGAGTGAATGAAACCAGGTTGCTATTGAAGGCTCTGACTGAAACCCCACGGCCCGACACCGTGTTTTCATAAGTAATATCTAAAGAGAGAATACAGGTTTGTGATTGAGCTGCGCTTAACGTCACAAAATCCAGATATTAACAATGGCCCAGTTTGTTTTCCACTCAAACACCACAGGTTATTTAACGTGACGCCAGTTATGTAGCTGCTTTCCCGACTTTAAACCAGATGTGCGCCTCTGTCTCGGTAAAACATTTCCCAGAAGAATCGAGACGCTTTCCGGCCAAAATAACGGCGTCACTAAAAGATTATGACTCAATCTCAAACTCTCAAGCAGTACTTTTGTTTCTCGAAGACACCAGATGGTATTCAAAAATAGAAATGTGGGGTCATGTATTTTGGTACTGGGGTTAAACCCTTTTGCGTGGGAGGCAACGATTCCAAATTTGGTCGGGGCGGTGGCGCAGTAGTTGCCACTCTTGTCTCGTATAGCAAGAGGGTTCTGCGTTTGATTCTTGGGCCGGGTGCAGGTCTCCAGTTTACACTAAAACATGTACAATAGGGCTCCCTCTGAGGCCAGGACTGTCTTGAAAAAGAAACTCTGGAATTGTGGGACTTTCTAGGTTAAATACAGTATATTAGTTTTGGCGATCAGACCCTGGCGGTAGACATCGATGTATGAAAGTCAGTGTGGATGAACAGCTTGGAGCTAGGGATGTCTTCCCCTGGAGCCTGGACACTGGTGGTGATATAGGAGACCCGTGAAGATGCAGCAGGGAGAAGCCGTGGGCAGAAGAGGCGGAGGTGGGTCGCAGCACAACTGGGAATCGAACGAACCATGATTGCTGGGGCTTAAAAATGGGACCGAGGGTGATGATTGGCTGAGGTGGAGGTGTGTCCCTCTCAGAAGCGATCATTTGCTGGAGGTTGAAATAACACCTTGGATTCATATCAGAATAGTTTTTTTTTTTTTTTTTTAAGAAAAAGAAGAAGAAGAAGAAAACGCAACTATTTTCAATGTAAAAATCTTCATTCACTTTCTGGCACAGTTTATACACTGCCTGACCACAAAACCTCACATTCTCCGTGGCATTGTTTCAATAAGCTTCTGCAACATCAAAAGATCCATTGTTGCATTCATTTTTTTTCACCAAGATCTTGTGTTGACGATGGAAGAGAGTGGCCACTGGGCTTTGCCTGCTCCAGCACATCCCAAAGATTCTCAATAGGGTTTAGATCTGGACTCCATGGTGCCCGATCCATGTGTGAAGCTTATGTCTCCTGCTCCATGAACCAGTCTGCCACAGTGTGAGCCAGATGAATCCTGGCATTGTCATCTTGTATATACCGTGCCATAAGGGAAAAAAAAAAAAAACATGATGGATTAATCTTCGGGTTAGGGTTAGAGTTAAGGTTAGCAATATCCAAATCTCAAAGCAAATAAAATTTATTTATATAGGACACTTAAAAACAACTCTTGTTGACCAACGTGCTTCACAAAAAGGTCTACATTACAAAAATATAAAACAATGCACAATATAGAGGCAGCAAAGCACTAACAGCTCAGATTTTGGCCATGAGCTAGACAGACACCGTTATCTTGAGTAGAAATGAGTCAGCAGGGTTTTTAAAATGGTCATGCATCTGTGCAGCTCCTATGTGCATTGATGGGAGAACTTGCAGTCTATATGCCAGTATGATACCTCATTTGAAAGCCAAGATGTTCTATGTGTAAGATGTGTGTGAGTGAAGCACAATTTACATCACTTTTGCCGCTCCTAACCCTAATCATAACCCTAATCCCTGATCCGGGGGACTGCATTGAGCTAAAAGCTTCTCAATGTTCCGTAACGGGCCATTATCATTCTCCCCGCAGTGGGTCAAGGTATTTTACAGATGTAGCCACAGCTGTGCCTTTGTGCTAATCTGTGCCAGCGACGTCTCTGACCACCATTGACACACCTATTAGGTAACAGAAGTGTCTTGCCCGAGGACACAACAACAACAGCTGAGATGGAACCGTCAATCGCCACAATACCACCTGAGAAACTGTCCCAATTTATAGATTTATCACATTGAAATCTACATTGAAATCTGATGCTGTTGCTTTTTATGATTCTCACAATTAACTAACTTAAATAAATGTTCTCTCTCATTAAATCGTTTATTTTAAATCCTTTCGTATGGTTGATGACAAAACATGCACACCTCAGCGTGTGACAGACTCCCGTAATCTGTGGGATAATTCATGTTTTTAATTTCCATGTTTAATTACTGTCACAGTGAAGCCGCGGTGACCCTGATCTGCTCCAGGACAGAGATGTCAATCACTCTGTCTCCTCATTCCCCCGACTCCAGATTATTCTGTAATCTCTGCCCAGCACTTCAGCATCATCTGCCTTAATCTGACTTGCAAGATTACGAGTCGCTTTCCATTCTTTTATTTTTACAATACCAACTTCCATTTATTGGCATAGATTCATATGGATTTTTACAGTTGTCAGCAACAGAACAGCATCCCCCCTTCAACAACTGTTCACTCATGATGTTTATTATAATCCAAATTATTATATAGATTTCTATGTAAATGTTGCAGTGGTATTTGGTCTAATACTGGCTCCATGCCACAGTGCAGGTTATTTATTTTTGTATGTATGTGCTTCAATATAAATCAACAAATAAAAGGTCTATTTAATAAACATTTATGGGGCAAGTTTGTGGTTCAGAGTTTAGTTTCTCCACTGGACAAAAACAAGAGACCACTCTAACAGCAACAGTTCTTTAATGATGGGTCATTGTCCCAGTGCGGCCATGTCCTTCAGTTTAACTATACACAGTTTATCTGCTGTGCCCCCTCTGCCCTCAGCAGATGGAGCCCTCGTGTTCCTCCTGCAGAGTGTAGTCCATTTCGTCCATCTCTCGCTCACAGTCCTCACAGCCCTCTGAGCCGCACCCCTCCAGCACCACCATACCGTGGGGGCCCCCCACTGTCCCGGAGCCCATATTGCCTAGGGGTCCCATCGATCCAGTCGGTCCCAACTGTCCCATCAATCCCATCTGTCCCATTTGTTCCATCTGTCCCAACTGTCCCATCGATCCCATTGGTCCCACCGTTGCCATCAGTCCCATCGATCCCATTTGTCCCAACGGTCCCATCTGTCCCATCTGTCCCAACTGTCCCAACTGTCCCATCGATCCCATCTGTCCCAACTGTCCCATCGATCCCATCTGTCCCATCTGTCCCAACTGTCCCATCGATCCCATCTGCCCCAACTGTCCCATCGATCCCATCTGCCCCATTTGTCCCATCTGTCCCAACTGTCCCATCGAACCCATCTGTCCCACTGGTGCCCCCATCATCCCAAGACCACCCATGCCCACCCCGATCCCTCCACTTCCCACCATAAGGGCCCCTCCAACTCCACAGGCCAAGGGTCCCACGGCCGGCCCGACTCCTTTGGGCCACATGGGGTCCACCAGCATGCCCTGCTGGCCCAGCTGAATGAGCTGACTGACGGAGTAGAGGCCCCCTCCTCCACGGACCACCTCCTCGTAGGACGGGGCGCGGGCGGCGGTGCGGGCCTCCTCCAGCCGCACTCTGGCCCGGTGCTTCATCTCTATGAGGGTCTTCGTGTAAGAGTTGAGCGTGGCCACAGCGGCCGCCATGCAGCAGCTGAAGGACAGCCAGGCCATACTGAGAAACACGTATGAGCGTCAGTGCCGCAGAAAGTTCCGACAAACTGGTTTTAATTTATCAATGTAGAGATAACTTACGCAAAAGACCAGCCATAGTCCCAGGACTGCGGCCTCCAGTCTTTAGGCCCAATGGTAACGGTCATCTGAAACACTGTGGTGTACATCATGTGGGCGATCATCCCCATCATACCTGCAACACACAGACAACATACTTTATACTATAATGGTTCTGGGCATTTTAAAGCTGCTCTAAGCAATCCCGTCCAGCACCGATACATTACCAATAAACGCCTCTAGACCATGTGCACCACCACCTGCACCTCCCTCACCCGTTTATTATAATAGATCCAAGCCCTCACCTCACAGCACACCCCCCAACACATGCCTCACCACCACATGCCCCCCGCACCATGTAGCGGCTAACAGTTTAGAATTATGGCAGAAGTTTACAAAAAGATTGTGAACTGACAAACATCTGACCGACCTGCTCTGATGCAGCTGAAATCCTCATGAAATATCCATTTGTTTAGCTCATTGACTGATGAACACATTTCAAAAAGACATTGCTTAAAGGAACAGGCCACCGTTTTTCCATACTGAGATATGTTCTTACCTGAGCATAGACGAGTTGATGCGTACCCGTCTTGTCTTTGCGTGTGCACTCAGTCACGCTATAAGACTCTACCAGCATATCCCTATCGCTCCAGACAGGGGTGAAGTTGGAAACTACAAACGCTCTTCCATGGGCACACACTAAGATCAGACAGGTAACCTATCAACTTGTTTAAGCTCAGGTAAGAACGTATCTCAGTATGGAAACATGGTGGCCTGTTCCTTTAAGGCAGCTTTAACTACCACTGTTGTTGAAGTGGACTTTGGGAGGTGATGGGATGGTACTGTTAACTGTGCCCCAAGCCTACTCCAGACAACACTGAGCAAAAAATTTAGCCAAGACTCCAGACCTTCTGTTGCTTTAATGCGATAATTCAAAGGAACTATTGCGTTAACAGGCCGATATATCACTGCAGTGACTAAAACTTACAGGCGTGACCACTACAGTTGTGGATTAGCTTCTATTGAGAAAACCTCATCCCAAGTGGGCCGTACCTGAGAGCACGGTGCACATGGCGGCGAAGGCGTTGATCTTCAGTGCGGGCATCTCCCTCTTGGCACAAAGACAGATGCTCTCGATGCACATGAGCAGGAAGCCCATGGCCAGAAGTCCGATGTACATGAACTCACTGTAGACCGAGAACCACAGCACCCCTGGAACACACGCATGAGATGAGAGAGGACCACTGTGAGACCGCACAACAAACCAGTGAGAGAGTACCACAGTGAGACCACACAACAAACCAGTGAGAGAGTACCACAGTGAGATCACACAACAAACCAGTGAGAGAGTACCACAGTGAGATCACACAACAAACCAGTGAGAGAGTACCACAGTGAGACCACACACATGATGACTGTTTTAACGCTGACCTTGTGACTCTCCTGGGGTTAACTCTATGAAGCTCCGGCATTTCTCCTCAGTGTCGCTTCCTGGAGAAAAACAAACATGACACATTTATTGAAAGTATCTGGAATAAAATGTACAGAAATATCTGAAACTGGTGGGACACAATCTTTTAGTCACGATAGTAGACGTGTTTTAGACCTGGTACTTGATAACTAAATATTTTCTTCCATAGTACGTGTCACTGCAGTAATAGTTCTTTCAACCCTGTCGCACTGTCTTCATGTTTGGGCACTGACATTAAAGGAAGTGCTTGAACCTGTGGTGAGACTGTAAAAGCTCCACCATTGCACAGCTCTGTCACTGTCTGGTGCCTTGACTTTCCAGAACTAAGTTCTAAGACACGGGATTAAAGTCCTACTTCTACCAGCTGAACAACTGCCCCTCAAGCCTCTTTGTCTGCTCTGGTCCAAGACCCAGCTCCAGGAGGACCAGATCCACAACAGATGGACTCTTTACAGTGTGTGAAAAGTCAATCGTTTAGTGGTCTACAGTGAGTGCACTCACCTTCGTTGTGTTTCTCGCAGGAGAGCCAGAAGCCCGTGTGGAAGTAACGCAGCATGTACTTGTCCTCTCCCGTCTCCCAGATGTACTGCACCGCGTTGGCCAGCTGCCTCTTCCTCAGTCTGGCCAGCTCCTCCCTCTGCTGCGGGGACAGAGTCACATTCGAGGCCAGAATCTTTGGGTCTGGGGTCGGGGCCTCTAGAGGACAGAAAATATATGATGACATGTAAGAATAGTCCTCCACCGATAAAAGGCGGCGTCCTCTCCAGGTCGGTGGAGGAGTTTAAGTATCTCGGGGTCGTGTTCACGAGTGAGGGACGGACGGAGCATGAGATCGACAGACGGATCGGTGCGGCGTCGGCAGTGATGTGGTCGCTGCATTGGACTGTTGTGGTGAAGAGGGAGCTGAGTCCGGCAAAGCTCTCGATTTACCGATCGATCTACGTTCCTTCCTACCCTCACCTATGGTCATGAGATTTGTGTAATGACCGAAAGAATAAGATCGCGGATACAAGCAGCCGAAATGAATTTCCTTCACAGGGTGGCTGGGGCACCCTTCATGATAGAGTGAGGAGCTCAATCACCCGGGATGAGCCCGGAGTAGAGCCGCTGCTCCTTCATGTCAAGCTGAGGTGGCTCGGACATCTGTTTCGAATGCCTTCTGATTGCCTCAGGAGCTGTGGGGCGGAGAGTTGTATAGATCTTAAATACGTTTTAATTTAGTAAGTAAAAATCATTCAAATTGGCCCAATAAGCCCCCAAACATCGTCTTCTTCATTGAAATTTTGTGATAGCCTCTTGTGATATGGAAATTGCGTCACCTAACATTGCAATAACAATAATTTGGTGATCTATTGTGCAGCTCAATAGAGAAACTATTTGTCACTGACATATGGTGTGAGTTATATTCTTTAACACAGGCCATGTCAACGTGTAGAATCTCCCAAATCCCAGTAACTAGTCTTCTACGGCTCACAATCCCGCCTTAGACGTTGTTCTGGAGGTAATCTGTTGTCCTCTGTGCTGTGAAACAAATAGGCTTAACACAGCGCAGATAAGACAGAGGCCGATCCAGCAGCTGCAGATACCAACTCGGGGATTATCAGCAGAATCTGGGATTACGAGACGTCACACGAGTGTAAAAGGCTTCGCTAACGCGGCGCAGGGTGAAAATGAGTCGATATCGGACAGAAGGCGCCGGCGCTGCCAAAACAAAGCACCAGCCGCCGGATGCAGATGTTTGCAGATCTGGCCTTTAAAATCTCACACCTTTAGAGGGTAAAATATTTAAAATGTCAGAATAACTAGAACAAGCAGATATAGGCAAGGGAAGTTTATTTGTAGAGCACAATTCATACATGAGGCATTTCAAAGTGCATATAAGGTGTTATGCACTTTGGTGTTCGAGGACAACCCAGTGACTTAAACCACATTAAAAAACATGCATACATTTTTGTGATTTAAAGGCACTATACCTGATTTTGTTCTAGTAATGTAACACATTTTGTTTTGTCCTCCTTTTCTATATTGTAAACTCAGACATTTGTGGGGAAAACACTGTGCATCTAATTATAAAGCATCAATTCTATGAACTTTCAGGAAATTTTTCTGCATTTCTGTGAAAGTGACCCTGAAAACTGACCCTGCAAGTCGTGAAACGTTAATATAAAGTATAAACTCATTCCTGTGAGTAGTGTCCAAAGAATTGAAACACTACAAATCTGAAGGAGTTTGGATAACAACAAATTTGAAATTGGTGGCTTCCTCTTTCATTGTTTGTAATGAAAAAAATCAGGTGTGGACCTTTAATGTAATAATTGAATTCCTTAAACCAAGGTTACATTTGGCCGTCCAGCATCGAACCTCTGGCTCCCAAGAGGATTTTGAGAAATATTACTGCCCACAACAGCCAACAAGTGCCTTTTAAACTACTTTAAAAATGCTGACACGGCAAGGCATGTTTATTTATACCGCGCACGTTTTGTACACAAGGCAACTAAATGCGCCTTTTGTAAATACCTCCCAAACTAAAGTTTCACCGATGTGGGTATTTTGGGCCAATTTGTTTCCAAATGTCTCGTCCATAACCCTATATGATGCTTCGAAACTGTATTATGTGTCTGTTTTGAAATGTGACCGCAGGGGGCGCTTTATTGGGGGCATATGACTGATTTAGTAAAAACATTCCTGTTTAGTAGGTACTTCAGAGGGAGCTTGTTTGATTGACAAAACATAGCAAATTCCAGAACTTAAACAGTAAGTCTCTGGGCCTGATCTTGTGTTTCAATAGGCAGACTATAGTGTAACATTTTGCGCTTATTAGGAGCGTACTTTGTTTTTCCTCCAACCAGACTCCGCGGACGGAAAGGGGAGGGATGTGGGGGGTGAACGTTGTTTTGTTTCGCATTCACGGCCAAGCGAGGGCCGTTCCCGCCACAGTGGATGCTGTAGCTCTTTCTCTCTCGAGACATGAACATTCTTTAGCTCACGATGAGTTAATAAAGTTTTTAGTTTGACCTGTGAGAGCCTGTCATTCATAAGGAAGAACACAAGGCAGCGGAATGTAAACGAGGAAATGAATATCAGTGGTGCCCCCATCAGAGCAGTCACCTCCTCTTGCGACGCCCTCTCGCAGGCGCAGAGCTCCACCACTCGGAAAATGTAAATTCACTAGAAACCTGCGCCAGGCACAAGATCTGGCCCTAAGTCTCTATCACTTATGGTTCCAAACTTATAAGCAAAAGTCTGCAACATAAAACGTAACAAACTTGTAACAGGTTTTCATTGCGATTTTTCTCACTTCCCCTGCGGCCTCAGAAGTTTTTTTCAAAGCTCTGACTGTGCTTCTTTCAATGTAAAAAACGGGACATCTCCATCACTTTCGGTTCCAGAGACATCGGGTTTTATCGGCTGATAGGCGATATTGAAAAACACCCAAATATCTGCCCGATATATCAGTCGATCTCTATCCCAAACCCCCCCTGCCTATTTATGGATGTAGCACACAGATTTGAAGAAAGTGGTGTTTACTTTGGGGCCACGATCGGAAGGTTCGGCCCCATGACCTTCTGACAAAGAAGACAATCGTCCCGCCACAAAACAGACTTGCAAACCTCTGATAAAGCCACTCCTCACCTGTGGTATACGGCTGGCTGTTGTTCTGGCCACAGTTTTTCGTCTTGACCGGAGACAGACACACGGGTTTGACCACTTTGTGCGTCCCCTCGCACCAGTACGACGTGCAGAACGCCAACACCGACAGCGTGAGCGCCATCGAGGTCAGCGACAGGGACAGGAGGGAGCGGTTCCTCCTCGTCATATTCTCCAACATGGTTCTGACGCTGGAGGCGATGCAGACCTGGGACAGTCCCGGGCCACACCAAGTTTGATCCAAGTTTCCACCTGGTATGTGCCTTGTTTTGGTCTTTGGTATTTGGTGCGGGGCTTATGAATGTGGAAACCAGTCGCTTCAAACAAACAAAGATCTGAAGCTCTGTAAGCACAAAGGGGTGGACTCGGGCTTCTTCTTCTTCTTTCTTCTTTGTCCGGAACAGTCCTAAATCAGACCTGGCTCAGTCCTTATTTAGATGTGGATTTGTCCAAATTTGGACCTTGTTTATTCATGTTTTTGTTCTTCAAAAGTTGAAGTTTTTGTTCTTCAGTAGGTTTAGTCCTGGAATAGTCTTGACAAACATCATGCACTCTTTGTTTAGTCCCGTAAATCCTGGATTACTCTCAGTTTACTTCATTTTACTGTAATACTTGGAACGCCGCACATGCTTTCGGGCCTCACACGCTGCAGAACGAAGTATATCTCCAATTAAACAGTCACATGGCCCAGTTTACCAGCAATCGGGACGCCGCGTAGCTCCAGCGAGGGAATCCCTTTTTTTTTTATTATGCTGATGAGTTCAGCTGGAGACTCCGATGTCAAGGGGGCAGGGCGTGGGCTGTATCATGAGGGATGCTTTTCTCCACAGGATCTGCAGAAAACTTGATTACGCCTTTCGGAATTGGGCCAAAGGTCAAGGGGGAGGCGCGAAGCAACAGAAGTCAGTAAATGTCACGAAAGATTTGCCTTTGAGACACAAAAACAAGTAAAAAGGGTGGGAATCCGCGGGTTTATTTGCTGGTGAGTAATTTCTTAACTGTCCGTATGCCACATTGGGGATGGCAGGCGCAATGCAAACTCCCTTTGCTTCCACATGTCCACATGTAGGGCTTGGACTCGCGTCTCTGCCCACGTCTGCAGCAGGAGAAGGTTTTGGTCCAAACCAGCGATTGTCCGTGGTTTTATAATCTGTGTTAAGCTGCAGGGGTTAGGTGGAGGAGATTATCTGGTCTCGTCTTTATAGAAGCACCTAGAGGGAAAGAAAGTAAGACAACATCTGGATTAGAATCTTCTTGTTCTTGTACAAATGTTTTTTAAAGAGCGCGACCCTTATGTTACGACAATATGGTCACCCACAAAACAAGTTCACAAAATCTCAAAAGAAGGATTGAACAGTAAAAGTAAAACATTATTTGCAACATCAGGGTAAAAAAACATGAGCAGGTAAATTGTAGAGGTATATTTGAAACTTTTGCTGCATATTTCTGGCACAATTATGAGGAAAAATGTATTGAAAGTTTTCTGTCATTTTATGTTTTCATATAAAAATAAGGCCTTTTATTCCATAACTCTGCACAGGAATGGGGTAGAGACTTAATTCTTTTTTTTTTACATGCTCAGGAGTTCATGCTCCTCAAAGGGCCACATGCGGCCTACAGGCCTTGACAAAATTCGACAAAATGTCCTATATTTTGTCGCCAAAATATAGGACATTTTGGGCATTTTTAGGAATAAAAGGCATTTTTAGGATTATTAAAGAAATAACCAGTTTGCTCACTCCAGCCACTAGGGGGCATCTTAAATTTAAAAAAAAGAAAGAATTTCACTTGTGTCCAGGAGAGGGCACTGACATAATAAGAGATCAGGATATAAACAGCATATTAGAGCCACGTGGTAAATGGTCAGTCTGCCCCGGGCGGCTGTGGCTATAGTAACTTACTGCCATCGAATGTGAAGCTCAATAAGTTGAAGTCATTATTCATGAGGCCACATTCCTTTACAATATATTCGACCCGCAACCCGCCGTGGGGGCTGACTTTCAGCCCTCTACCCATACGACTTCGACACCCCAAGTCTAATGGATCGAGCCAGGTTTAACTTTATGGTTTTATTTTGTTGACGTACTATTTACAAAGACCTTTTCAGAGGGGATTTTGAACACCTTGCTTAGTTTCAAAAAAAGTTTTAAAAAATTGAAATCAATAAATCAGGCTAGGAATTTGATATTAAAAAATCCCTCTGAAGTGACCTTCAAAATACTGTTCAGTCCAAGGTTGGCAGATTTGAAGTAAGGCTGGGTGATTTAAAAAAACAAAAAAACAAAAAATCACGATTATTTTCCCCATATTGATCAATCTCGATTTCCGATTAAATTTGATTTTTTCATAATAAATTAAATACATCTTGCTGATTTATAACATTAGATACATGTTTAATTCAAACCTAAGCTCAAACAAAAACAAAGGCTTTCCTCCAGTTTCATTTAAGCACAAAAGTCTTCCATTGTCTTGTCCAAACTATGATGATTCTTGAGATTGACGAAAGACAGATTGCAATTTCAATTGAATTTAGATGAATTGCCCAGCCCTGATTTGAAGTCTGTATATGTGCTACTTATTGTTGCACCATTGAGACAAATGCATTTTGAGAAAACAGCCTTTCAAAGGAAAATTTCCCATTAAATCTATCTACAAAACATTGGATCAGTGCAATAATTTGCCCTTAAGAAGAAACAAGACCAAAGCAGGGCTAAAATAGAGCAAAATGAGAAAAATAATCACTAAAACTGAACTTTTGTCCATTTTTAAGGACCTACGCCTGATTGTTTTCGGCTGTGTGTTTTTATGACTGGATTGTGGCTCTTGCTTCTTGTATATTGTGGAGAACAACAGTTTGGTGATATACTGTGCAGCCAAAAAATGTATAAATTCAGAACAGGCCATGTCAAGAGGAGATTAATCTTCTTTACATTGTACTTTTTTTTAGATGTTTAAACAGATTGATCCATGAGGGAAATCGCTTTTATCACATGAAAATTAATATTACATAAAACAACTAAGCTATACCTGGGTGTGCTGTGCCGTGTTAAGCTGAGAGTGTGTCAGATGAACCGGTTTAAGTCGATCAAACCAAGAGCGTGGCTATAATGCTATAGGTTTAATCATCTATGCCGAGACACAGACAGGTATTAATGTAGAACGAGTGAACTGTGTGTAACACGCAAGGCAGCGGCATTTCAGGAAGCCATATTCAGAATGTTTGTCTAAAAAGTGCAGGGGGGGATGGTGGAAGATGCTGCAGTGGAGGATACGATCATGAAAAAGTGGTCGTACTTTACTTTACAGCACAGAAATAATGTGGTAAAAGGATGGAAATAGCCCAGTTTAAATCATATTAAGAGGGAACATACTAATGATGTTTCCTAGTAACTGACCGTCTTTATTCTGGGTTCCATGTAATTACCATATATTTATAACATAGAGGCGCTGTGCTATTTCCATCCTTCTACCGCGCTGTCACTGTGCTGTCAAGTTAAGTACTGTGGAACAACATATTCCTATTGTATAAATAAATGATACAAATTTAAAAGAAATGGTCTTTTATCAAATACATGAACGTTATTGCAAGGGGTGGGCCATATCGTATCGCATATCGTTATCGCGATATCATTTTTTTATATTGTTGTGGACACGATATAATTTCTGTTACAGCATAAACACTGACTGTAGGACACGGGGACAGGTGCTTAAAAAGTAAAATGAAATGAAGGATTTAAACTGCTAAAGTAGATCATAGAATCGTAGAATAAACATTTGAGGTAATTTGTCTATTGTCAATTATATCATCAAATATATCAGGGTATTTCTTTTTTATATCCTGATTTAGCTTTTAGGCCATGTCACCCTGCCCTAGTTATTGCTCTGTTTTCTGGTTTTAGATTAGGGCTGTATTATACTGAAGTTACTTGCGATACGGCTGTGCAAAATCGCGAAAACGATATTATTGCGATATTTTACAAAACCATTTCATCGCGATATTGTCCATCCTAAATAAACACAAATTCTAAGTAACTTTTTCAGAAAATTGTGTCAAAGGGAAACATTAAAAAAACACCACATCAAGAAAAATGTGTCGCTCTCAGTCCGATGAAGACTTTAGTGATGTTGCGATATATTGTTGCTTTAAGCGATAGATATTGCATCACCTAATATCGCGATACAATATTTTTTGCCATATATTGTGCAGCCCTATTCTAGATGACAAATATTTTAGTATAAGTATCGTAAACCGAGTATCGTTAAGTGCCAATATTGAAATAAAATGAAACACAAATACCATTGTAGCTTAGATTTGTCAAAGTCTCATTAAAGCTGCATTCCAGATTCTGCCGCAAGATCAAAAGTGCAATTTCAGGGTTTTTAAAGGACCAAACACTATACTTTTAATGCCGCCAATGTATTTCTTAAGATTTGCAAAGACTCGAACAGGCAAACTGAGCTGAAAATTTAAAAATTCAGCCAAAACTGCAGTTCAGTGGGTCTCAGAACATCATTGTTGTATTTTTGACAAACCTTTGCCATAAAAATAGTCGAGGAATGTTGTGAGTTTGCAAGAAAGTTCCATTTAATACCCGTTTGAAACCATTTGAATGCCAGGCACAATTCAATTAATGACAATTACTAAACTGCAGAAACCCTGAAATAAACACAAAGCATTTAAAACCCAGAACGACATCCCGGCACGGACAGCGCTCAAAGTAAAGTATTTGGAAGATGTTTGAGCAGTGTTGGGGAGAACCCTTTGAAATTGTATTTAGTTCCAGAATATTTGCCTTAAAATGTATTTAGAACGTTTTCTGTTACTTTGTCCAATCAGAGTTCTGTATTATGAATACTTAGAATACATTCACTTGTGATTTGCATAATAATCATGCATAAAGGCGGCGTATGATTAAAAACATGCAGCTACAGGTATAGACTCGGCTCTAGAAGGGAGAGCAAGGAGACTGAATTTTAGTTGGCTTTTTTCTGGGACCGTATATTGTAGTAAGAAAAATGGCATACAGTTGCAGTGCACAATATTTACAGTGAATGGAAACCAAAGTAATAAATGATGGCCATTCAATATATAAGATCCATGAGCTCTGCAGAACCCCACGTCTGAGGTTCTGTTAAGTATTGTCCAGGGGAAGTAAGTGAAAGTTCGTTGGACTCTTTGCAAATGCCCACAGTCCCAAATAACATAGAGCTATGAATATACTTGTAATGTATCCCTGTGATGCTAGAAAAGTAACTGTGTTCTCAAACCCCTGAAAATGAGTATTCTGTATTCAGTTATTCCCCAACAACACTGTGTTCAAGTTACATGCTTGACTGCCTATAATCAAACTGCATCTCCATGGAGACGAGCAGGAGATGTCCCGCTTCGAGTCCCAGCAAAGTCAGAGTCAGGTCTGAGAAAAGGTTAGAGAGAGAGGTTTCTTTCTCGCAATGGAAGTAATGCTTATATTTTATTCCCAGGGTTTCTACATGCTCATTATACTGTATTTTTAATGCCACAAATCTGTTCACCTTTCGTTCTTTAGCACTTTTTAAGCTATGATAAAAAATGATCAGAGATAAGGGACTGACCTGTTGCTCCGGGACCCCAGGACAGTCTTCCTTCCTCACGCTCGCCCGGGCCGTGTCCCCCGTCCCCTCTCTCTCGCTCCTCCTGTGGCTGTCATCGCCTCCTCTGCTGCGAGTTTCAGTTTTTCAACAGAGACACCCACCACCAGATCTGTTTATAATCCGCGCAGTCCAGCTGGTCCCGCCCCCCCCCTTCCATCAGCGCCTCATCTGGAGGGTGGGCTCCCTGACCCCTGCGCCTCTCGGATTAATCTGCCTTCACTCTTCATGGTATGGATGCATCAGGCGGCTTGATGAGCGCGTTCTGAAACTTCTCCCGTCTTAGCGCTGATCCGGACACAGCGTGTACGAGAACAAGAGGTCACACATGACACAGAGACGCCGCCGGACTGTGGCACAGTCTTCATGGCTGTCTGGAAGAAGGGGAAGAGTGACAATACCAACTTGGAAATGACTATAAAACCTAGTCTAGTTAGTTTTACCTGCACCTTGGCCTACACTTTACATTCATGTCTCATCTATAATTTCATGTTTTTGCACAATTTGTATTCATTCACTCAGCATTGTCTAATTTACAGATCAGATTTGGAGCCTAAATTCCTATTCTATTATTTAAGCTATTTATATTTCCATTATTATTATTCTGGGTATCGCTTTAGATTAAGGTGTGCTCATTAAGCATTAGTAATCATTTTAGGGTTAAGGTCAGGGCTAGGTTAAGGGTTGGCTATGAATAAGCTATTATTAATGGCCTATTAGTATGTTCACAGACAAAAATATAATAAGCAGTGTGTGTGAACTTTACAAGCATATTATGAATGCGTATTAATACATTATTAAAGGGGGGGTATTGTGCAAAATCGACTTTTTCAAGCTTTACATCATGTTATTATGTCATTCCCTCATTAAAAACATGCCTGAAGTGTTGCCTTGGCACATTCACATATTTTTGAGTAATCTGTAAAAACTCTGACGGCGGCCATTTTAGGGATAGCTTTGCCTGAGTCCTCCTAGGAACGCCCCCACCTCCTGGAGACGCCTCCGAGCTTTCGTCACCAGCCAAGTAACCAACCACTGCTCCTCAGCAGAACCCCCTCCCCACTGATGCCACAGACAGCGTGTGGAGGGGGCGTGTCGGAATGGCTCAGAGGTTCTTAAAGAGACAGAGGCCTATTTCAAGACATTCACTACAGCCATTTTGAGAGAACAATTTTATACAAGGCAGTTATTCTAATTTACTGCATTTACAGACCAACAGAAGGTTTGGTCATCATTGTAGTGTGATATAGACTGGTGCTATGTGACTGAAAAAAAGCATAATACCCCTTCTTTAATACTTAATACTTTAATAACACCTTAATATGAAGTGAAATAGTGTTCAGGTGTCAGTCCTGAGCTCCTCCTGGGTTTGTCCCTGTTTCAAGCGTGCTGTCCTGCACTGGTCAGCCTCCCCTCCGCTCCACAACAGTCTTTCACCATCTCCTTGTTCGTCCCTTCCTTGTTTCCTGTAGCTCCTCTTGTGACGCCTCCTCTGTGCTGCAGGTGTGGGGGCTCCCGGTGCCTCTTCAGTGTCGCAGAAAAAGAAATGTGTAGGTCTCAAATGCGTTTAGCTGATAAGCTTTTGTTTACCTTTAAAAAGCTGCTTTCATCAGGACCATTTTGGACTCTCAAAATAAAAATCCGCCAAACCTCCACAGCAAAGACGTACAGACGTATCCAGAAAAACAATGTGGAACAGAAACCACAAAAAAAGCTGTACCAGGAGAGAGGGAGGTCGCTTTCTGTTTTCACATCGTCATGACAACTGTATATCTTTATTATAAGAGAAGTGCATTGCAATGGACTAAAGCTCTGTCTTATAATAACCTCTATTCCGATAAACATTGAGTCATCTCATACTTTTACTTCTAAATATAGTTACTTCATGGACTTGTTGCCATGTTACCACCGTCTGTTCAGTTCAGTGTCCTGTTTTATTAAGTACCTCGATTTCTGCATTTCCTTCTTACCTTTCTTATTTGGCACCAGGATCCTTTAGCTACACGTGCAACTTTTATTAAAACAAAACTTCTGCGTCTCAAAACTCACTCATCTGACATCTCCCACCGCGTGCCTGCACCTGCAATACGGCTTTGTAACACCAGATGGCGCCACACACACGGTCTCCACTTGTCTCCGTTATTTGCATATGAACAACACAGTAAAAGAAGCAAATGCGAGACGATTATCTGATCAGAAAGCAGAATGAGCCCGCACTGTAGGGTTGCCAGATCCCGTGTGACTAAAACCAGGTGGGAAATGAACTCGAGACTCACCTGTCCCGAATCAAATCCTACTGAAGGAGCGCTGGGGTCTTGAGGTTCTTAGTTTTCAAATGAGGAATGTCGTGTTCAGAGAGAATACTAAAAATAATAAAAGATATATATCAGTAAAAAAGAGAAAAAAAATGTTTTAAAACCAAGCCATATCCAGTGTTCAGATTGTAAATAAGTCTTTGGAAATTGATCAGGCCCATGACCCATTCTGCTAACTTTAACTGAATGGGTGAGTAGATTTAGACAGTCTAAATTAAGCCTCCTAAATAAAACACTTTGGTGTCAAAGTTTTGCTGCGTGTTCGTTAATCCTTTGGGCCTTGCATAAAAAAGGCAACCCGAGGACTCTGTCAAACTCTCCATCTGTCCGTCCCGGCTGGGTCCCCTCTTTTAACACTAAGCCCTGTGTCTGAGAACACTGTCCGGCTCAAAGCTCAATCAGACCAGTTTCAACAAATTAACCGCCTCTGGCCTTTCGTAAGACAAATAGTGCAGGGTTTAGCTGTGTACAACAGTCGCCCTCTTATGGCCAAAGAGAGTAGAGCACATTAAAGGAATAGGCCATCGTTTTTGCATACCGAGATGTTCTTACCTGAGCTTAGACGAGTTGATGCGTAACTGTCTGGTCTCTACGCCTGCGCTCAGTCACGCAAAAACACAGAACATATTTAGCCTCTCCTCCTCATGGACCCAAACGGGGGTGAAGTTAAATTAAATATGCGCAGATTGTTTTTCTGTATTTGTAAATAATAATAATAATAATGCATTTGTTTTATATAGCGCTTTTCTTGACACTCTCAGACGCTTTACATTGCACTATTCGTTCACTCCATACTCGGTGATGGTAAGCTACTATTGTAGCCACAGCTGCCCTGGGGAAGACTGATAGAAAAGAGGCAACCAGTCTGCGCCATCGGCCCCTCCGACCACACCACTCACTCACTCACTCACACACATCCAAGTACCGACCAGGCCCTTCCCTGCTTAGCTTCCCAGATCTGACAGGAATGGGCAGAGCATAGGCGTATGGCCATATATAGTATTTGGGCATTAAACTGTACTTAAGAAGAATTAAATCTGAATTCCTTCTGCCGTTATAAACCCTGAATTACATGCACAGCCCACCAAGTTATGTTCTCCACAAATGTCTGACTTTACAATATGAAAATGCTAAAATAATGCACAAATCACATGCATTTGAGAACCTTTTTACACTAGTTCAGAACTTTTTATCAAGACACTTTTTTGTTTTTTTTATTTCAAATGACATTTAAGTATTAATACAATGCTAAAAAAACAAAATTATTAATTCACTATCAGCAATTTTGACTCTTCATCTCCTGCACAAGAAGTCTTTGCTTCATGTATAATACAGGTGACTCTGTTGCGTCCCGCTTGAAGAAAAAAAACGAAAATGCTGAAAAAAGGCACGGATGTCATGTTGAATTTCCATTTTTATTGATCCAGTTCTGCAGCTACAAGTCATACAGTAACACACACACCTGTCTCTGTCAATGATACAACAACACCAGACATCGAACCAAACGGGAAACCAAACACACCGCCGGTCACATGATCCTCCAACCAAACCAAAGCCCCGCGTCACGTGACCACGGTTTAAACATGGAAAACCCTGGCATTGTCGCTTCCCGGAGAGTTTTGCAGCATCAATAAATAATCGCACAATAATTTACCTCATAAATAGTTACTGGTTCATGGTAACACTCTTGATATACACTATAATAGATTTGAGATTACTTCCACTATTTACATTAGCACAATATAGCCACAGAGTCCACTCATAACCGCACACACACACGCGCACACACACACTTACAATATGTACAGACACATGCGCGCTCTTCGAAACGCTACTGCAGTTTGCCATAATGCCGTACAGGTCCAGAAAACAAAAATAATACAAGGTGTGACCAGAAAGTAATGGAATACACAGCATGATGAGAGGTTATTGTAAACAAAAGCCTTCCATCTGCGCAGATTATTTTATGTTTTATTGTTGAGGATGCGCCTGTCACTTTAAGAGGCTTCGTCAGCTACGGATGGTCTTTTAGCAGCAGGCTGTAAATATACACTGATCTGGTACTTCTTTAATAGCTTCTAAAGTGAGCATCATAATAGAGTAATCAGGATTATTGTGCAGGTTGAGAGTAGCTTTTTTAGTATGAAAATGGGTGGTGCCAAGAAAAGGTAACCGGCTCTCTACCAGATCTTCATGGCCCAATCTCAGAGATAGTTGCGGAGATAGTTGTGAGTCTCTAGGTGGTCTCGATTTCAGTGGAGGCTCTGCATGGTCTCCAAGAGGTCTATACCAAGGAGATCTAAAAGAGTCATATGGAGTTTCTTTGAGACCTCCTTGGTATCCGATAGGTCTCGGAGACTTTACAAGGATGTCCCAGAAACGTCTCACAGGTTGAGAACAAAACATAGTATTTGCGACACAGCTGCTTGAGACCGCATAGACCTCTCCTAGACCATGTAGAGAACTCTTGGAGACCATATGGAGACTTTTTCAAGTCTCCATGTAGTCTCAACTGAAATCAAACCTGTTCGTTTTGCCTTATCTCCAGGGGACGTCTCGGAGACATCTCGGACCAGTGGCAACTCGAGTCTCCAACTAGTCTCCAGGCTGGTGAGACTGGCCCTTATCCAGCCCGCTGATAAAAAGATTAAGTTCCTTAGATTGGTAGAAGTTAAACATTCTTCACAAGAACAGTTCAGACGACTGTTAAGTCTTTTATTCTTGTTTTAGACCTGATGATTTTCTATTAAATCTAACACACGGTACTTCCATGTTTGTCATGTTTTTGCACAAACTCTCTACAGAAGTTTTCTATCGTTACAAAGATTGTCCAAAGTGGTTCTCCATACTGTACTTGATCTGTACTTAAATGCTGAACTACCAAGTACAAATGACCACTTCTGAAGACCTTTAAAACAACATGAGTGGTATTAAGCAATGAAAACTTGTTTTCATGGTCGTGACATCGAATTTTTCAGGGCTACAGTGAGAGACAAATAGACTTTTCTAAATGTAGTTATTTTCTGGGCACATCTTGTTCATAACAGTGTAGTACGATGCTGTATGTGGTTCTCAGCCGTCTCTCTGTTTTGAATTGTGCTTTAAACAGAGAAGACGGGACTGGCCAAAGGGCGAACGACACGTTTTCAATCACTCAGTGGTTTATGCTGTAGCATGACAAATGTAGTAATGCTTTGAATTGGATAATGCACATTTTGTGAAGAGGACGTGCTGCTGGAATGAGAGGGACGTCTTGTTCTAGTTGATCGATGTCGAGCTTATTAGTATAGTAGGCTCTTCATGAATTGTATGTTTGAACTCAAATATGTCACATTTCAGTTGTTGTAGACATCGCTGTAGCTTGGATAAGTAGTTGCAGGGTTAGCAGACACAAAGAGAGTCCTTTTACTCATATTTGTTGTTACACTATAAGCAGTTAAATCAGCCCAATACACCTTGCACATTAACCAGCAGTGAGCTGTTTGATCTTTTGTGTTTTACAATTTGCGAATTACGAGCAATAAGCACAATAAGAGCCAAAACACTCTTTATGAAGAGCCGTGTTACAAATCTGGTACCATTTTGTTCTATGGCACAGTGTTTATATGGTAATAGGATGGAAATAACTTGGTATGTAAAGGTTTGTAGTTGGTAAAATGGCAACTATGGACACACTCTGAGTGCTGTGAGGGGCTGATGATGGATTATGGGCTTTGAACATGTGGAGGACAGGAGTCAGCTCCCTCTATGGTGTAAAAAAATCCAGGAAATACAAATTGGAGCGCTCCAGCAGAAGAAGAAGCCACAGGGAATAAGATTACTCAAAACCGCTTGTATGAAGCAAAACTCCGGGTATGTTTTTGACGAGGGAATGTTTTAACATGGTTTAAAGCTCATTATACGTCTCTTTTAACCAAGTGTAAAGACTGCACCCAATTGTCACTAATTGCTTTTATTTCCATCCTAGTACTATATTTTTACTGTGACATAACCCTCTTTCTTTTGGCAGCACCTTTACAGCAAAGCGCTTATAAGAATGGATTGTAATTGTTGTTTGCCTCACTACTACATGGAAATAACAGGTTGGACGCTCCACTTCCCATCGGCGGACAAGGCCCTTTTTGCTGAAGCCCGGCAAGACCCGCCAAGTCCCCAAAAAGGGGTCCCGGTTGGGTCGTTTGTACTGGAAATACTCCTGGACCTCCTGGTAAGACCTGGGTTTGATATGGACCACTCTGTCCCACAGATGGACCAAAGTGAGGCGTGTTCAACATTTGCGACTGGAATAAGGATGGGGCCGCTCCAAAAGATGAGAAGGGAGAAGACGGATTGGAACCAAAATGGCCGACAGATAGCGCTGATGACTGGGGGTAGGGCCCTGGCAATGGAGCATTCAAATGGCCTGGGAAATTAGTAGCAAGTGATGAAAGGGTATGGACCGGGGGTGGAGATGGTGGGACAAACAGTTCAAAGCAAAGACAGAGGCGAGGGAAGGCATACAATTAATATGTGCTAATTATATTTTACACTAGTCTCTATACAGCTATAGATCTATGGGTCACTATTGCTCACATACAAAACATCTACACATCTACAGCGAGATCACAGGGAGAGGAGGAAGAGGAGGAACCAACCCAGTCTCAAGAAGAACGGTGAACCTTCTGAAAGTTATTCTAATAGGCTCCATGGATTTGAGAATGATAAAAATGGGACAGATTGTTGAAGGAGAAAATGTGGCACAAACCATCATTTTGCCTCAGGTGGCTTTTGGGCTTTCGTGGATATTGTTTAACCAGTTTATTTAAAGCCATACCGCAGAACATCTCAACCAATTCGTTCCATTTTAATGACAGATTTTTACCAGCTTTTTTGCTTACGTTCCCTGACAAAATATGGCCCTGATTAAGGATTTTAAAAACCCAAACTGTGTGGCTAGATTAATTATCTACTAAATTAAGTTACAGTCAGCGCTTGATCCACTGTGGATGTTAGCAACATTAGCATCGCAAAGCAAACAGTCCATTTATAACCACAGAGGCTCAACCAATGGCCGCTGGCTGCTCTGCTTTGCGACGCCATTGCTGTGGTACCTCCATATAGCCGCTAGTCTCCCATTGGAATGCATTGGCCTTTAGACACGTGAAAAACAACTTTAGAGCTACAGTGAAGATCTCGCCCTGATGCCCTTTTAAGGAACATGCTTCGTCAGAGCTGGGGAGGAGGAGTCTGTAAATCCGCCATGATATCCCCCTCGAACGTGGTTATTGTGTAGCCGTCTATTTATATATACAGTCTATGGGCTCAACTCCAATGCAAATAGAGACAGACAGCAGGGGGCCGTAGTGGACAACTAAAGAGTTAAGAATAAAGGAAATGTAAAAAGTATCAGTCTTTTCAGGTTAGAATGCGCTCCTCTTACAAATGCTTTATTTTGATGAACCCACTTCGTCAATGTCTGGCTGATCAGTAGGAGCACGTCTGACATCATTGGGCTTTTTTGTTGTTGTTGCAAAGTTCCGCAGTATGGCTTTAAAGGAAAAGGCCACTGTTTTTCCATACTGAGATATGTTCTTACCTGAGCTTAGATGAGTTGATGTTGATGACCAAAGATGTTGTTAGCATTTGGCCTCTCCCAGTATATTCCTATAGCTCCAAACATGGTGAAGTAAGAAGCGACCAAGCTCTTCCACAAGACCAGACAGGTACGTATCAACTCATCTAAGCTCAGGTAAGAACATATCTCAGTGTGGAAAAATGGTGGCCCTAAAGTGATCATTTATTAGAATAACCTGCACATTTTGCCTTTCTCTGCAGGATTAGAAAAGAAATAGGAAAACTGTTCAACTATAAAAGTAATTCCTTTCTGCTTGACATCGCTAGACCTCTACGCTTTCTTATTCATAGATTTAAATGTATTTCAAACTTATGACTACGAAGCGTTTGCAGAAAAATCCACACATTTTCTTGGAGACTGGGTTTTACAAAGCACACAGTAATCTCTTCCACACACACACACACACACACACACACACCGTGTCATGAATAAGGTTTCTCACAGAACGGAAGAAGTCAGCAAAACAAAGTGGAATGCTTTTGACACATTGAGAAGAAGTCACGGTTTGTGAGTAGATCAGCGGCGCGCAGGGTAGTCATGCATCCACAGATTAAATACTCAGTGAAATCCCATGGCATCGTGGCAGAGTCTACCTGTCCTTACCGGTGGCTTGTAATCGGCCGGCGCCTGCGTTGGCAACAAAAGCAGCGCCTCCGTGTTTGGGTTTGGGGTTAGACGAAAACAAATCATCCAAGTCGACCAGCGAAGCCCCGGCCGAGCCCAAGAACGAAGCAGTCTTTTTGTACAGAGCCTCCTCGTTACCAGAGCGCCGCCCTGCAACATATACAGGTCCACAACTACTCTAGAAGGTGTTTTCTTTAGGGCGGAGGAGAGAGAGGGAGGGAGAGAGAGCAGAGAGGTTAGTTTTGTTAGAATTAAAAGCGTTGTGCAGATTGGGTGGAAGACGGTGGTGAAATGAAGCTAGTTACAGGAAATTAATAGGTCAAGTTTGAATGGAAATAGATGGAGAACAGTTGTTTGAGTAGGTTCGACCTTCAGTGCTACCCCCACCAAAAGAATATGTTTCTCTCTAATCTGGGTATTTTATGTACTAGCTGAGACCCGGCCTTCGGCCGGGCCTCGCTAGTCTCCACATTTGATATTCTGGGATTATGAGTGATTACAAAGAAATGTCCAACCCGTCACACAGTTCAGCTGTAGACCAGTGGTTCCCAACCCATTCCAAAAACTATGGCCACTACAAATGAGTAAAAGAATGAATGCAAAAAAAAAAGTCAAACAAACTGCAATTGGAGTGTTTGATGCACCCGTACTCCTTTCTTATAAACTACAATGACAATATTTTCGCTAAACTCGGGGAACAGGATTCAAGAGACAGTGGAATAATTATGGAGAAATATTAGGGGTTCAGTTCTAACGGTTTGGTTCACGGTGCAGGACCCGTGGTTGGGTGCATCACGGTAGTGCACAATCCAAAAAAAAGTGAGTAGGTTTTGAAATGAAATAGCCTAATGATCGTTGTTAGACAGTATTTATAACCTTACAATAAAATTGGCAATGCTTTCCAAGCTGCTTTAGAATAAAATGTACCTCTGGGCTCAATACGTGAAAGCAAAATAGAAAGCAAATGGTCCAGCAGCAAAGTAAAAAAAAGATAAAAAGAAAAAAAACTAAGCAGTGCAGGCCATGCGCTCGTTAAGTTGTAGTGTCATTGTCGCTTTTACGCACACGGAGGATAAATCAGTCGGAGCAGCGCGTGTGATTAGAGGCTCGTGTTTGAGCAGGTTTGGGGCGCACACGCACACACATACACACACGCACACACACGCACACATACATACACACACGCACGAACACACACACACACGCGCACACATACAGACGAACGCACACACGCGCACACAGCGCCCTGTTGGGATGCGCACGCGCACACATACACACACACACGCACGAACACACACACATGCGCGCCCACACACATCGCCCTGTTTGTACGCGCGCACACGCACGGCAGTCAGATCTCGTGCACTCGCGTTTTTGTGACAGCGGGTTGTCCTCGGACAGCAGCACCGCGGTCCATAAGGACCCGTGGCCAATGCACGAGGCCGGTGGGACTCGTCACGTGGGGGCCGGCCGCGGATGTAATAACACCAACCACGCACACACGCAGTACTGTCGCCAGGCTTCCTGGTGTTCCCAAACGGTCTCCCATCCCAGTCCTAACCAGGCCTTTCCCTGCTTAGCATCGGAGGAACGGTCTCCCATCCCAGTTCTAACCAGGCACTTTCCTGCTTAGCTTCAAAGTCGGTATGGGAAATAAACATGGCGGCGCCCAGGCGGCGGCCATTGAGTTAGCGTTTTCTATAATAGACTAGCTGAGACCCGGCCTTCGGCCGGGCCTCGCTAGTTTCCATATTTGATAGTCTGAGATTATGAGTTATTACAAAGAAATGTCCAACCCGTCACACAGTTCAGCTGTAGACCAGTGGTTCCCAACCCATTCCAAAAACTATGGCCACTACAAATGTTTAAAATAATGAATGCTAAAAATAATGGCAAACAAACTGCAATTTGAGTGTTTGATGCACCCGTGCTCCTTTCTTATAAACTACAACGACAATATGTTCGCTAAAAGGGAATAGAATTCAAGAGACAGTGGAATAAGTATGGATAAATATTAGGGGGTCAGCTCTAACGGTTCGGTTCATGGTGCAGGACCCGTGGTTTGGTGCATCACGGTAGTGTACAATGTAAAAAAAAATAAGTTGGTTTTGAAATGAAATAGCCTAATGATCGTTGTTAGACAGTATTTATAACCTTACAATAAAATTGGCAATGCGTTCAAAGCTTCTGTAGAATAAAATGTACCTCTGGGCTCACAATACGTGAAAGCAAATGAAACACATCGCCCTGTTTTGATGCGCGCGCGCACACATACGCGCGCGCACACACACACGCACGCACACACCGCCCTGTGTTGATGCACGCGCGCACACATACACGCACCGACGCACACACAAATGCGCGCGCACACACACACAGCGCCCTGTTTGGATGCGCGCACACGCACGGCAGTCAGATCTCGTGCACTCGCGTTGTTGTGACGGCGGGTTGTCCTCGGACAGCAGCACCGCGGTCCATATGGACCCGTGGTCAATGCCCGCGGGCGGCGGGACCGCAACGTGGGGGCCGGCACCACGCACAAACTCACTACTGTCGCCAGGCTTCCTGATGTTCCCAAACGGTCTCCCATCCCAGTCCTAACCAGGCCCTTCCCTGCTTAGCTTCGGAGGAACGGTCTCCCATCCCAGTCCTAACCAGGCCCGTCCCTGCTTAGCTTCAAAGTCGGTATGGGAAATAAACATGGCGGCGCCCAGGCAGCGGCCATTGAGATAGCGTTTTCTATAATAGATAATTGAGGTTTAGATATACTATTAAATACCTTGCACGGCCGGCCCTAGAAAAAATAAAATAAATGTAAAATAAACCATTTCTGTGTGTTTCTTGACCTTCTTGAGAAACCTCTACTTCTGCAGTAAATTTACGAATATTCAT
Source organism: Gobius niger (assembly GCF_951799975.1). Taxonomy (NCBI): domain Eukaryota; kingdom Metazoa; phylum Chordata; class Actinopteri; order Gobiiformes; family Gobiidae; genus Gobius; species Gobius niger. The sequence continues at coordinate 27,110,934 of NC_136865.1, read as the reverse complement.
TGTGATGTTACACAACTCCCCGGAGGCATAGAAGTGCCAGAGAGGGCTCTTTTAAATGCTTTTCTATCGCCTTCTGTTCCAAAGTTATGTCAGATAATCGGCGATGTTGTAAATGGAGGGAGTATGGGGATCGGCGCCCCCTCCAGCAGATGGAGCCCTATAGGCGGCCGCCTGGGCCTATGCCTAGGACCGGCCCTGATACCTTGAATACCTTAGCACTGATACTTTTCCTTTTAAATTGTGAAATAATATAAATTTGAAGAAAGAGTAAGAATTGTTGGACTGTGCGGTCAGGTCGGGTTTTTGAGAAATAGGTCGATTTTGCAAGATAATGAGACTAAACTAAGAATAAATAATTATATGAAATGCAGAGCACAGATTTACCCATGGAGAAGTCGAAACCTTATAATGTCATCAAACAAAGGAAAACCACTTAAAAGCAACTATTTGATTTGAAAATTTGAAAAAAAGGGATCAGATACAAGGCATAAACTCATTCTGGTTGTATAATAAAGAAAGTGAAATACAAACGTAAAGCGTGACTGGGTAGAGGAGAATGGATACATAAAGCAAAATGTGTTAAATGGATGTATAGTAAATGCAGACACGGTGCCGTGGTTATTACCAGTGCCTTGGCTGGTCGTGCTGCTCGGCGCTCCCCAGGGATCCGCTTTAGCTCCAAACGGGTCACTGGGAGAGGAGGCCGAGTCGGGGGCAGAAGAACCCCAGGCGTCGTCTGCATTCACCGGGGCCGCCGCTGAAGGAGAACAGAGGATGGCGTGTTCAAAACGTACGTACATGACATTGGAATTCAAAGTAGCACCAAATACAATGAGTTTGGTCCAGCAGCTTCACCGAGAGATGAATAAAGTGCATGATGGTACCTGGTGCTCCCCAAGGGTCATTGTCTGGTTTGGTCGTGTCCCCGAAAGGATCCGAATCGCTCATAGGAGACAAGGCGTTGGCTCCATCTCCCCAGGGATCCCCGGCAGCTTTGGTCTCCTGAGTGGGTGAGGCCGCTCCCCAGGCGTCTGCAGCCGTGGCCGGGGGAGGGCTGGCAGGCTCCCCCCAGGCTGCCGCACTGTCCTGGGGCGAGCTCGCGGAGGGGGCACTGAACGGGTCCACAGCAGTGTCTTTGGGTGAGGTCGGGGCGGCGAACGGGTCGTCTTTGACAGGAGGTGAAGTCGGGGAGGCGAAAGGGTCGTCTGACGGCTGGGACGGCGCAGAGAAGGGGTCCTCTTTCGGAGGAGAGGTGGGGGCGGCGAATGGGGCGGCATCTGAAGTGGCTGGTGGGTAAATTACAGTGAGTTTCTTCAGAATATTACTTCAGTAAACAAAATTAACTTCCAATCACATCTGAACATTGATTTATGTTTTAGTATTGTTGCAATCTGAATACTATAGCCTACAGATTATGGTTTGCCAAACTTTAAAGGTTGCATATGTATAGCTTGTATCACTCTTCCTGAAGCAGATTGCGTTGGAGCCGGTTTCAGTAACAGCTGGTCACGTGACCCAAGCATCAATTGTCAGTGCTTCCCTCGGCGAGGTGTGTAACAGTGTGTCAGAGCGTTTCAGTGTGTTGCCTTGGACAGCTTTGAGCGGCGAGGCGCTAAATCACAGATTTCTAGTCCTTATCTTGGTGATGTAAACCATAAATGATAAATAAATGTGCTGCATTTCCCCCTTTAACCACGGTCATATGGAGCAAGTTTTCTTCACCTGGCCGTGGGAAACGTAAGGAGTGTGATTTACAGCAAATAGGTGGCTAAATTAGCTCTGACTGAATGAAATAAAAAGATTGTGCATTGATCTCCTGCCCGGTTAATATGGTCCTGCTTTGGAGCAGCAGAACGAGCTCAGGCCCGCATTACAAAAAGGTTTTTAATCTTATTTATTAGTCTATGATTGATCTCAACATCAACAATAACATCAGAGTGTGCAAATTAGGAAAACGCCACTAGCCAGTTTGAAACTTCCATTGCACGCATCAATTTGATTGCGTTGCTGCTTCACTCATGTTTATGAGAAGTCACAATATTAAAGATGAATGAAGCAGCTCTGAAGCTCTGAATCTTTGAGACTTTTTTGCCAGGAAAACCTTGATGTTAGGCCTGTCACGATAACAGATTTGAAGTTCGATATATTGAGGCAGGAAAGTATCGCAATAAATGATATTAGAAGATCTGTGGAGCCCCTCAAGGACATGTACTCCAGCCGTCTCACCCCCAAAGCCGTCAAAATCGCCGGGGACCCTTCGCACCCATCACACAGTCTCTTCAAGGTAATGCCTTCAGGGAGGAGACTGCGGAATCTACAGGTCAGTTCCAGTCGACTGAAGAACAGTTTCATACACAAGGCCATCGGGAAGCTGAACTCCCTACATAACCTAAAGGGACTCACTGCTACTTTCACAATCACCTGTTCCATACAGTGAAACTTGTGTCTCATAAGCATCAGGGACTCAGGGTCAGGTGTGGTGCCTTTTTCAACCACTAAGAGCACATTGATGTCTTTCACATAGGTCTTACTTGAAGAAGATATCTCAAGAACAGGTAAGAGTATAATCTGATACATCTGAGTAAATTTCACCTACCTGCGGAGAAGGGGTCGTCCTTGGGCGGTGAGGTCGGCGCTCCAAACGCGTCTCCTCCTCCAATTGGACTTGTGGGGGAACCGAACGGGTCCTCTCTCGGCTTGGATGGTGCCGAAAACGGGTCGTCTTTCGGGGGCGGTGACTTTGGGTCCTCTTTTGCCGAACTGAACGGGTCATTCTTGGACATTCCGAACGGGTCCTCTTGCGGGGCGTCGAACGGGTCGCTTTTCGCCGCCGTGAACGGGTCGTCTTTGGGCGCGCCGAAGGGATCCTCAGCCTGAGCTTTAAATGCATCGTCTTTAGGCGCGCCGAAGGGATCCTCAGCCTGTGCTTTAAATGCATCGTCTTTAGGCGCGCCGAAGGGATCGTCTTTGGGAGCACCAAATGGGTCTTCTGATTTTGCGGAGGTGAACGGGTCGTCTTTTGGGGTATTGAACGGGTCGTCCTTGGGTGCGCCAAAGGGATCCTCTGCTTTTGTCTTAAATGGATCGTCTTTGGGCGCATTGAAGGGATCCTCTTTATCTGACGTGAAGGGGTCACTTTTTGGCGTGCTGAACGGGTCATCCTTAGGAGCGCTAAATGGATCATCTTTTTTGCCGCCAAATGGATCTTCTGTTGGAGTGAAAGCCTGGGGTTTTCCCTCTGGAGATTTGTCTTTTGGGGCTTGAAACGGGTCAGCGCTGTCCTCTTCTGTAAATTCAACCTCTTCCGCAGCGCAAAAGGGATCCGCCGCTTCTTCGAAAGGGTCCTCTCCATTTTTCGGCGCTCCCCAGCTGTCAGCGCCCTCTGCTGCCATCTCCGTGTCTGTGGTTTCGGGGCGGTCAGGGGTGCCCCACGGGCCCTCGGCCTCTTTGGGTTTGACGGGAGCACCCCACGCGTCCGTTTCCTCCTCTGATTGCTGTCCACCCCAAGCCTCGTCTGGCACGTCGCCTCCTTTGCCAGCGTCTTCCCATTGCAACTCATCCTCAGTCATCTTGCCCTGAAGTAGATAGATGGATACTATATTAATCCCAAGAGAGGGAAATTCAGGTGTCCAGTAGCATCCTATACATTCAGTTACATATGCTATACACAACACCATAAATTGCACATAATTTGGTTTTACAATCTTAATATCTTAAGACAACAGGGTAAAACATCATATCATTTTATTTTATTTTATTGGTTATGGTGTATCTTTGAAAGAGGCACCGAGGCACATTTTTTATGCCCGTTTCAAGACTAGAAAAATGGTCATCTAACGTCATCCAATGTTAGGGTGCTTGTACTTTGCTTTATACACTGTCTGACAAGAAAAAAAGACACCACAAAACAAAGGTCACACACGCTTTGATATTTCGTTGTAGTGCCTTTAGCTTTGACTACATCACGTATTCGCTGTGTCCCAATAAACTTCACCAATGTCAAAAGATCGAGTGCTGCATCCATTTTTCTCCAAGATCTTGTATTGATGATGGGAGAGTGTGATTACTGCGCAAAGCCTTCTCCAGCACATCCCAAAGATTCTCAAAGGCGTTAATATCTGGAATCTGTGGCGGCCGATACATCTCATGCTCCCTAAACCACTCTTTCACAACAGCCCGATGAATCCTGGCATCGTCATCTTGGAATAAGCTTGTGCCATTACGGAAGAAATAATTAACTGATGAAATAACATGGTCATTCAGGATGTTTAGGTTCAGCTGATCTCCTTTTTTGGCCACATAGTGTTGCTGAACCTAGACCTGACCAACTGCAGTAGCCCCAGATCATAACAGTTAAATCTTGGCAGCGGGAATAAACTAAAGTTTGTCTATACGTGGTGATTGGATAAGTTAACCCTCAGGGGATTATCAAAACATGAATGCATTTCAATCTCAACTTAACACTGAACAGATTGACACTATAACACTTACTCGTCTCACTTGCTCCTTCTTCTCAGCCTCCTGTTTGATCCTCTCCTCTTTCTTCTTTTCGAACGACGCGGCCAAATCAGCCACTGAGGGAATGTTGGCTAACGATGGGAGTCCGGAAGATCCGGCGACGAAGACTGGCTTATAGTTAGGGTCCTTGATTGCGTCTGTGGATGAAGCTGGTTTGACAGAACATAGAGGACATGAAACAAACTTTTCTGTTCTGCTAAATTCAGAGTGAGAAAGGACGTTGTTCAACAGACCTGCTGCACTTTTGGAGGTCTTCTCTCGCGTCTTGAAGGCAAAGTCTCGCTCCTCCTTTAGCTTGTCATCGTCCTCCATAAGAACTAGAACAACTTTGGCTTTTTCTCTTACATTCACCCCCTGGAATATAGAATAGTTCGAGGCAGCAGAAGGATGTGTGAGAATTTGCAGAGACAAGAAAATTGTATATAGTCAAAGGCACTTTAGCTGAGGGCATTCCTAACATCCCTGATCTTCACAAATGTCTGCTTTTACAATATACTGAAGGACAAAACACATTTGAATTCATAACTAGGGAAGAAATCAGGTGAAGGGCCTTTCACTTAAATCATGCTTTGTAATTGGGAGAGTGTTTTACATTATCTTTGCCGTCCTTTTCCACAAAGCGATATTCTGTGAGGGCTTTGACTATGTAGACGTTGTCTTTCATTTTCAGAAGCACACGCTCATCGCCGGTCTTCAGCAGGCACTCGAGCAAGGTCAGGGACTAGAAAGCAAAATGTAAAAGTGAGTTATCATAATAAACTTTGACAAACAGACGCATGATCGCTATTAAGCAATACAGGTAATGGGACACTCCATGAGGTGCAGTATCTTCAGTAAGAAATGAATAAATGATGGCACCGCTTGCTTTGCTGAGGTTAATGTTAAGCATTCAAGGCGGTTTCTAACTTCAAGGGCGGCCAAGTCAATGAAGCAAACTGAGTCATATTACTGTTTGGACTTCAGCCACACACACTTTCTTGTCAAACAGTAAATATTCACAGAGGTTAAAATCAGGTTGAAAGAAAAATAAATGTACCATGGGTCCACTAAAAACAACATTTGACATTCACATCAGCTTAGAAGTTTTAATCAGCACAAGCTTGAGGTTAACTGTTCAGTAAATCTTGATTTTCAGAAAAAAATAGCATATCTAATCTATTTTCTAATACATTTGTTCCCATAACTGTTCAACTCTAATTAAAAAAGCAGCAGGCATCATTTTCTGCGGCACCTTGTGAATGTGCCTCCAGTTTCTGTCATCTTTCAATCGCTTCCACAGCATCGTCATGATCTCGTTGCAGGCGATTGCATTGTACGTGAGGTCTGAGATGTCAGCCATCTGAGTGCTGGACGGGCCCCATGGGTCATTGGACGTGGCCTCTCTCACCTGCAGAGAAATTAAATCGTTCAATTGTCCGATTCAATACGATGTGAAAAGGCTACCATTTTGTACATGTGGCTTTGGGGTAATTCTAAATGATGGTATTCCTGGTGCAAACACTGCTGATAGGAATCCTTTTTTTGTATCTTATTCATGTGTCGTACTATTAGCTGAATAATCTGACCTCTGAAACTAAGAAGGGTCTGGATAGTGTCAGGATGAGTGACCTGAGAGTGCACCAGGTACCTTGTGTAAGCAGTATGTGTCTGAATAGTTGGCAGCTTCGGTCAGTCTACGCCAGGGCAGCTACATACACAGCTTACCACCACCCAGTATGGAGTGAACAAGTGATTGTCTGTGTAAAGTTGTATCTTCCCCTCCCCTACTCTGACAAGAATAATCTCCAGAAGAAAAAAAAACTGATAGTATTTGTGTCACCGTTATGACAGCACAGACTATCAGAGTGCCCCAAATAGATAAACTCTGACATTTTTGCACATTGTTCCCTTGACCAAAATAAATTGTCTACATAATACATTTTCAATTTGAGTCCCATATACACATCAATTTATTGCACATTTATCTATGACATACCTTGACCTCGGCCTCAGAGTAGTTCTGGACCAGGTTTTTCAGTTGTCGTCGAAGCATTGAGGAAGTCATGGTGTCCGGAGGGAGGAGGGGGCTCACACTACGAAGATCTGGCAAGACAAAGTAGTGATTAAATGCGAGTTTATGACAACACGAAACATGACATAGCACTGGTGTTAAACTCTCTTTACCTCTCACAAGCTAAAGCTCTGCTCGAACAGACTCAATGTAGCTTGAACACAATATTTTTGCTTAGAAAACGCACATTCTGCTGATCTCTCTCCCTCCAGGCTGCATTAGGATGAAGAAACCAGATCCTAAAGAAGGGGAAGAAACGAGTCAACATAAAAATTCAGCTGAACACGGGGTTGGCTCCCAGTCATCAATATCAATGTGATAGTGTCCAGCGATATTATAAGGCTAGCTCCTCATGCCATGCTTATCTTCTGTTGTCCATGAGATATTGTTCTGGTCACCGTGATTGATGAGTGATACATGCACAGACCACCGTGTTCTTCTCATTTCAGTAAACAGATGGTTTGTTTACCCTAATTGTGCACCACTGACTCTCAGCTTATTAGCTTGAAGGCTAACCGAGGGAGCTATAGCTAGCTGGCAGCAAATTCCAATCCCTGGCGTAGAATACACTGGATTATAAGAAAAAACGTGACCTTCACTTGTTCCCAAAGAGATATTAGTTGTGGAGGCTCAAAGCACAGTTACGATAAACGTTAAAAGGCTTCGTTTGGAGATTTCAGAACCTCGGACAGCGCCTGAAGACGACAGCGACCGTTCAAGTCAGACAGAATTACGTTACGTTTCTTACCAAAGCAGTTCGAGTAACTACGCAAACACGGTCCCATCCAACACCCAATGCATATTCTTAAAACATCCCTGCATATGCGTGAGGTAAGCGTGCACGTCGAGCAAATACAAGGGTACGAACCCTGAGTAGATCCTCAAGAATCTTCGAGGAGGAGACGGTTGTTGCGTTTCCGCTTCCGCAGTTTTCAGCACCTGCCAGGCCCCGCCCCCTCACGACGGCGGACTCTGGCAAACATCAACGAGCATGTTTTTTCCTCATAACATAAGAATTATTACAAAAAACTGCCCCGGTATAATACCAGTGTGAGGAAGAAGAGCGTAGTCGGATTTTAGGATTATCCAGTGCTTTGATACACTTGCCGTTCCTCGACTGTGCAGTCGTAAATGCGAGGGTGAATGGTGAGGCCGCGGACCGGAGCAGCTGCAGATCTACGACCTCCGTTTGACAGGGGTCGGCAACGTCAGGCACGAAGGCCAAATCCGGCCCTCCAACATAGAGCCTATAGTCTTTAAGATGATGCAAAGTGTTATTGTGCAAATCAGAGATCTAGTACTCTAAAAAGGCATAAAATACAGAAAATCTTTACAATCGCGACATAACACCTCATGTGGAATATGATGTTCATACAGCACTGGTGCTTTGGGCTGCAAATGGGAGGTTTGGTGCTTGGTGTTTTGACCACAATTAAAATAGGAAGAAACCTGGCTGGCTGCCCTTAATCTCCTGATCCTCTGAAATGGGGCACCGCCTCCTGGGTCTGTCCCTGTTTCAGAGCATGGTGTCCTGCACTGGTCAGCTCCTCCACCTCCTCCTTCCTCCTCCTCCTCCTGCAGCTCCCTCCGCTCCACAACAGTCTCTCCCCATCTCTATGTTCGTCTCTTCCTTGTTTCCTGAAGCTCCGCTTGTGACGCCTCCACTGTGGTTTAGCACAAATAAAGAAAAAAATATCTATCTGTTTCGAAATAAGGCCCTTGAACGTCTAAAATGTAATAAATGCCTGTAAAGTTTACTTGTCTCCTGTTGTTGTTTTTTATCTATTTAATGCTCTTATAGTTATAGTTGTAAAGTTTTTATAGTGTATTATATATCTCTACCAAGTTTTATGTTTACGATTGCACCGAAGAAAATTCCTAGTTTGTGAACCTGTTCATTTCCAAAGGCAATAAAACTTATTCTTATTCAAACTTGTAACTTGACTGGGAGCGAGACGTCTCCAGCTCGTCTCCATGGAGATGTACAGGCGGAAAAATGTACTTAGGTGAGGTCCACTTACAAATTCATTCTTTAACCCCCTGCAAAAATTGCTTTTTCTATGTCGAGCTGGTTATTAGGAGCATGTTTTTTTCCGCTGGGAACCGAAAAGTTACATTTTTTACACAGTGTGCTTAAGGCCTTTTAATTGAGCTGTGAAAAAGGTAAATTTCCGCTTTCTGATAAACTTTGAATTCATTTTCCTGCCGTCTGTATCTATGAGATACAGACGGCATCTCGTCATAGAAGGGGGCGTGGCTTCGCCGAGGGGGAAAATAGAATCTTTAGAGAAACACACTCTTTCACTCTTTTTTGCCATTTTCTGGTGGAATATCAACTTATTTATCACACATAAATAAAGTCCAGTGTAAATCGGGTCCATATGGATATTATCTCACAGCAATTTGTTCAGTAGAAGTGAAAAAACGGCAGTTGTAGCAAGCGTTAGCTAACCGTTAGCATTAGCCCGATGCTAACATGTAGCATCAAGTTAGCATTCTCCATTATTCATGTATTTATGGGCTGTTGAACCACTTTGCTCCTCCCCATGTCTTTGTATCATTATTTAGTAGAAACTATGTTCAGATTTCAGCGTTTGTTACTGTAGTTTTTGAATAATTAGAGAAAATATACATTTTTTCAAAATTGGTTTCCCCCTTAACTGTTTTCAAAAATGACCATGTATGGGTGATTCCAGAGATGCCATCTGTATCTATAGGCTCTGCTTTTGTTTAGTCCAGTAAGTGAAATTTCGGCTTGTCGTTTGGATTTCCGGAGCCCTCTCTTATATAATGTAATGATTTTTTTTGCATGTATTTGGCACTTGGATTCGGTGAATACATGATCTCACAAACAGCAGATGGCCCCGTATCCAATTCCGTGGTCGTGGCCCTGAATCTGCAGCAGCTCCGGGTCTGCAGAAGCATGCGAGCGCGAAGCACACAAGCCCCCCTGTGTGAGGCGCTGAATCAAATGAGTCACAACCACACTCCCACTCCAATAACAGCTGATCCAAGATGGCGGCCGAAGGGGAATACGAGTCGATCCTGTGCGTAAAACCCGAAGTAAACGTCTACCGCATCCCCCCGAGGGCTTCCAACCGCGCGTACAGGTAAACCAGAGAGGGGCCACGGCTGCTCTCACTGCTGCATGTTTTGGACTGTTGTGAAAGCTTGTCGTGTGTTTGCTGTCACTTTGCGCCTGTCAAAGAGAGGGGGGGCACAACACGCCGGGTGGTAGCAGTCAGTCACGACATGGCTTATATAAATGTAGTAAAGATTCACCTCTCAAATGGGGTTTAATGAACTTCTTGATGAGGAGTTTGTCATTGTGAATTGGCATGCGCTTTGGTGCGAACTTGTCCCATGGGGTGCAGATATAGATTTTTTTTATATATTTTTTTAATTAAACCTTAAAACAAAGAACTAAAGCGTAAGATGACCTGGTCGGGGCTTGGAAGTTCGGCTGTGTTTTTATGACCCATTTAGCCCGGTGCATGTACACAACGAGCTCCCATGGATCAATGTTTCCCATTGTTTTCATTCATAATTAATGCACAAAGCAATGTCCATGTTCAGGCCTGCAATTTCATTTGGCAATTACATCCTAGGAGAACATAGACCTAGTGCTTGACTTGGTATTGAATCAAATCTACACATATGATCTAATTTGAAACCCATGTGAATCAGTTCATGTGATACAAAGATTCTCTTTTATCATTGATGATTCAAAATATGATCAGTGTCATGTTGATGAATGAGAAAGTTATTGGATTTTGGCTGATTATCATGGGTCTGTTTCCACCATGCATTGGTTAATCTTGAAAAGGTCACATTGGGGTTTATTTTAATTGATATATGTATGTTTTTTTTTGTTTTTTTTTACAGAGCAGCTGACTGGAAGCTGGACGTCCCCGACTGGTCCGGACGGATGAGAATCACGGCTAAAGGCAAAGTGGCGTTCATCAAACTGGAGGACAAAGTGTCAGGTATCAGCATTCGCGGCACGGGATCAACAAGAGCCTGATGAAGGATTCAATTTAATTATGTCGTTCTGTTATTGATCAAACAGCCGCTTATCTATGTTCATATCAGAGAGGCCTTATGACGAATGGGAAGAAGACGCTCATAACTGGGGTTTATTTTATTAAGCGGCTTGACTTTGTGGCCATGCGGTGATGTCATTGCACTTCCATTCCTGTTCTAATATGGCGGTCATTCATTCTGATTTGTTGTGTGTTTGCAGGGGAGCTTTTCGCCCAGGCCCCCGTGAACGAGTATCCGGGAATAACAGTGGAGACGGTCAGTGACTCCAGCAGATACTTTGTCATTAGGATACAAGATGACAATGGTAAGAGTAAAACAACCCACTCTAAATGTAGCTCCTAATTACTTGTATTGGATTGTGCAGGACTGTATTTTTGTTTTTTTGTTTTTTTAGGCCGTAGCGCTTTTATAGGAGTTGGGTTTGGAGACAGAGGGGACGCCTTCGACTTCAACGTAGCTCTGCAGGACCATTTTAAGTACGTATTTAAACGAGTGGGTTGTGCCGTATGTCAAGTTGTATGAGAGAAATAGGAGTCTTTCTTTCTTTCTTTCTTTCTTTCTTTCTTTCTTTCTTTCTTTCTTTCTTTCTTTCTTTCTTTCTTTCTTTTTCTTTCCTTCCTTCCTTCTTTCCTCATGTCTTTTCCTTCCTTCTTCCCTTCTTTCTTTCTTTCTTTCTTTCTTTCTTTCTTTCTTTTTCTTTCCTTCCTTCTTTCCTCATGTCTTTTTTCTTTCCTTCTTCCTTTCTTTCTTTCTTTCTTTCTTTCTTTTCTTCTTTCTTTTTTTTTCTTTCCTTCCTTCCTTCTTTCCTCATTTCTTTTTTCCTTCCTTCCCTTTCTTTCTTTCTTTCTTTCTTTCCTTCCTTTCTTTCCTTCCTTTCTTTCCTTCCTTTCTTTCTTTCTTTCTTTTTTCTTTCCTCCTTTCTTTTCTTTTTCTTTCTTTCCTTCCGTCTTTCCTCCTTTCTTTCTTTCTTCCTTTTCTTTCTATCCATCTCTTTCATTTCTTTCCTACCTTCCTACCTTCTTTCTTTTATTTTCCTTTCTTTCCTCCTTTCCTTTCTTCTTTCTTTCTATCTTTCCTTCTATCTTTGCCTCTTTCTTTCCTCCATTCCATTTTTCCTTCCTTCCTTCCTTCCTTCCTTCCTTCCTTCCTTCCTTCCTTCCTTCCAATGTAGCTCTGCAGGACCATTTCAAGTACGTATTGAAACGAATGGGTTGTGGGTTGTATATATGACATGCTGTCTGTAGGACTTGTATTGCTTGTTGTGGTGCAGGTATTCGGTCACCAATATTTACAATGAGAGCTAAACATATAAACATATATTTAAAATTGGTCACACAATTCTGTCTACATTTGGTCGTATTTCTTTAAAATCTGCTCACCCTAAAGCCCTCTCCTGAAATGCAATTATGTGTGAGTTCATTTTAATTATTCAACATTACCACGGGAATCAGCCCTGTCGGGGGCAGTAAACATAAACACACTGCAGTGTTTTGCGTAAATGATCGCTCCAGTCGCTATATTTCTTTATGATTATGCCCGGAATACCAGAAAACGTGGCGACTTCAGTGTTTTCTCAGTTGTTGTTTGATACAGTAGCCACACATCCACCCATCTCATAAATACAACACATAGTAAATCATTTTAATCCAAAGAAAACGTATCACATAACACGGTCAATTATTTCATGTCGCGGTCACATTGCCTTGTTTTTTTGCTCTAAATCCAGCGTTTTCTATCGTCATCCCCTGCACTGGATTTGAGCTGCTCTAGTTGTTCCTGAAATCTGCTGAGGCACGTTTTGTTTACCCGTGTCTGCTGATGTCTCCACAGATGGGTGAAGCAGGAGGATGAGCTCAGCAAAAGCGCACAGCTCGGAGACTCCGGACCAAAGCTCGACTTGGGGTTTAAAGAAGGACAGACCATCACGCTCAATATAGGGGTAAGAGAGGCTGTGCTCAGTATAAATCAAGACAGTCATAAGACATTCATTCAGAGGTTCCTTCCTTCCTTCCTTCCTTCCTTCCTTCCTTCCTTCCTTCCTTCCTTCCTTCCTTCCGTCCTTCCGTCCTTCCTTCCTTCCGTCCGTCCGTCCGTCCGTCCGTCCGTCCGTCCGTCCGTCCGTCCGTCCGTCCTTCCGTCCTTCCTTCCTTCCTTCCTTCCTTCCTTCCGTCCGTCCGTCCTTCCTTCCGTCCGTCCGTCCGTCCGTCCGTCCGTCCGTCCGTCCGTCCGTCCGTCCGTCCGTCCTTCCTTCCTTCCTTCCTTCCTTCCTTCCTTCCTTCCTTCCTTCCTTCCTTCCTTCCTTCCTTCCTTCCTTCCTTCCTTCCTTCCTTCCTTCCTTCCTTCCTTCCTTCCTTACGTCCTTCCTTACGTCCTTCCTTCCTTCCTTCTTTTTCCTTCCTTCCTTCCTTCCTTCCTTCCTTCCTTCCTTCCTTCCTTCCTTCCTTCCTTCCTTCATTCCTTCATTCCTTCTCTTTTTCTATCTATTTATCTTTTCTCCTTTCCTTCTTTGTGTCTTTCTATCTTTCCTTCCTTCTTTCTTTTTCTTTCTTTCCTCCCTTCTTTCCTCCTTTCTTTTTTCTCTTTTTCTATCTATCTTTTCTAATTTCCTTCTTTCTTTCTTTCCTTCTGCCCTTCCCCCCTTTCCTTCCATCCTTCCTTCCTTCCTTGCTTCCTTGCTTCCTTGCTTCCTTCTTTTTTCTTCTTCTTCCTCTTCTTCTTTCTTTTCTTAGAAAGTCTAGGGGCTGTATACATTGCCACATTTTTATTGGAATATGAGGTGAAGCAATAACCATATAAAAAGAAGCTACAATATCTCTTGCAAAATCACTGATGTCTTTTTTCCCAATGCAGCCTAAAAAACACGTCAGCTTGAACAAAATGTGAAAAATTCAGTTTTAGTCCATCATTTCCCTGATTTAGTGACCGCCAGCACCAACAGATCAATCAAAACTCTTACAATTCTCTTATTTAAAATGTTTTTATGCAATGGTAATTTTGGGGATTTTGTCCTTGTAGCAGGGGAAGAAGAGGGATAAACCTCGTCTTCAGGGCTCAGGGGGGTTCGGACTCCTCCCACCGCCGCCTGGAGGAAAGATAGCGCCACCCCCTTCCTCTGGCTCGTCCAATCACAACACAGTTCAGCAGACGGGAGGTCTGGACACAGGTCAGTGCTGCTCGACTCCGCTTAGAAAAGTTCTGCCGTATAACAGTGACATGCTGGAAGAGACCGGACGTTTACAGGTGGACAGCGGCACTTTTGGGACAGAAAAAGGCCTCAATAGCTATTTATAATTATAAAGACATGAATATAGTATGGTAAGTGAGGTGCAATAAACTAAATCAACTGGACAGGCTGTAGATTGAGGAGCATGTCTGGCTGATTTGGTGAACATTCATAGACTTGCATAGACCTATAGGCTTTAACTGGGCTGCAACAAGAGCTTGGGCTGCTGTTTGAGACATGAACCACATTTTCACAAGTCATCATTTAGTATATCAAATAATGATTGAGGTATTATAATAAATACTATTATATACTAGATACTATTTAACACGCCTCCGAGTTAGTTCAGTTGGTACAGTCCAATCATCCTGCGGAGAGCGATGTATACACATGAGTAAAGAAGTGGAATGAAGATATATTTCTCATTTGCATACAAAGCCCACGTTTTGAAAGTGAGAGTGCCGTTCTTTAATTGTGTGGCACAGTGGTACGGAGGTTAGCGCTCATGCTTCACAGCTATAAGGTCCCAGGTTCAATCCCCCCCCCCCCCCCCCCCCAAATCACTCAACAAACAACTCGTAAAATGTAATTGGCGTTGATAATAATTTAAGGTGCAAAACATTTAAAATCTGGTTTAATGATTTTGGCTTAGATACTGTATATTGATATTTGCCTAAAGTATTTCACTAAAGTATGCAGATTTCAATAAAAAATGCATCAAATTCAATGTTAGTAATGTAAAAAAATATTGTCTCAAAATCATCTTGCGACCTCCAGGGGGTCCCGACCCTCACTTTGGGAACCAAAGAGAGAGAAGAGAAGAGAAACTAATACAGTTAATACAGGCTTGAAAACCGCAATACCAGTGTAAGCCTCTATTATTGTTTTATTTTATTTACCAATAGGGTCTGGCAAAAGTGTCAGTAAAACCATGAGTTGATTTGAAAATGTTTTCCTCGTATTTGACGACACAGATGAGTCACGTTTTTGAACATTTTACTTGCCATAACTTTTCATATTCAGCACTGACTGTTTTGTCTGTCCATTCATTAGGATGCCTCCTGGAGTTGGACAGCAGTAACTCCAACACAGTGGTTCAGACTCATCCTGGTTCTGATCTATGGGGAGATTTCACCTCTACTACAAAGTAAGGAATATTCACACACAGAAATATGTGATTTTCCCCATTGTTATGGAGTGTCCCAACGGCCTGTGTGTTTCTGCAGCTCTGTCCCTCCACAGCAACAGCAACCCACAAACTGGATCCAGTTCTGAGCAGTCTCTCCATCCGCATCATCCGCTGCCTCCTGTAGCTCCCTGTGTCCCACTGCAGTCACCCCACACAGCTGAGTAAACTTACCTCCCCAAACGACTCCATAACAAGGTCCATCATGCCGCAAAACGTTCAGAGCAAAGAGCATCAAAGCCATTTAGATATGCAGCCATCCTTTAAAGATAAGGGCTAAACAGTATGTCGTGTCTCCAGGAGAGGGCGCTGCGATCTGTGTAGTTGATTTACGTTTGTCTCTGCAACAGCTCCCTCTGGTGGCACTGCGGGGAAGCACATTTTGAAAGTCAAAGTCGGTGCTTTCTGCTGAATGTGACAACTTTGCAAGAACAAGTTAAAAAAAAGTATGAAAAATAACACTTTAAATAAGATGATTGCTTTAAATATAACTTACTTTTACTTTTCGTTTGAGCTGATATGAGATTGAATTGTAATATTTCATAACAATGTCATAACCATTCCATTAAATTTAAACAGTATGACACAGCTTTTGTCCGATTTAGTCAAAATAAGACTTAAAAATGACTCAAAACTGAACTTAAACATATTTATAAGTTGCTATGCATTTTTTTTTAGGTCAAAATAAATCTCAATTAAATCTGAGTAATTTTGCGACAATACGGATATTGTGTCATCTAATGTGGCAAAAACAATAATTTGGCAGTATAGACCTTTAAACTGCTTACATCATCAGTGACATCAGCTCGAGGCAGGAAGTGATCAAGAGAAATATGATTCAACTAAAACTAAAGATTTTAAGTGTAAAACTACAACAAAAAATTGTGGTCCTGTTGTTGCTTAAGGTACAAGAACAAGACGATAAAATAAGGTTGATCTGATATTTCCAACAACAGTCAGACATTTGTTTATAGTTACTATAACAACAGCTTAGGGCTGGGCGATAAATCAAATTAATTCAATGAATTCATGCTTTTAAAAACAGCCGATTTGGAAAATGGCTAAATCGTAAAATCGAGTCCGCCGCTCCATGTCCTCCTAACGTGCGGCCAGTTTCAGACGCTCCGCAGTGAAATGACTCCAGTGGAGAAGCAGAGACTTTCTGGCGATCTGCTGCTTCACAAAGGCCAAAGTGTTGTGTTTTAAGAGGACGCGCTGGAGTTTTCTTTCCCACTTTCCTCCGGTCTGCTCCTGTGCCTTTCTCTCTGCTCTGAGCGGACCATTTAACTCCGCCCCTTTCCCTTGAGTCTCCATGGAGACGGCTGTCAATCACAGCAGAGGCATGAAGACGATGAAATTAAAACACTTTTGAAAACTCTTATAGATACAGACGCATCTCTGGAATGGCCCATATATGGTCATGTTTGAAAACAGTCAAAGGGGAAAACAATTTTGAGAAATGTAAACTTTCTCTAATTATTCAAAAACTACTTTAACAAACGCTGAATTATGAATATAGTTTTCTACTAAATAAAGATACACAGACATGGGGAGGAGCAAAGTGGCTCCACTGCCCATAAATACATTTTTAAAAATGGAGAATACTGCTGTGAATAAACATCCATATGGACCCGATTTAGTCTTGACTATTTGTGATAAATACGTTTATATTTCGGCTAAAAAGAGTGAAAAACTGTGTTTCCCAAAAGATTCTATTTTCCCTCTTGGCGAAGCCACGCCCCCTTCTATGATGAGATGCCGTCTGTATCTATTAAGAGGTTTTACTTTTGAGAGCAGACGAGGAATATCTAACAGAAATAACCATTTTTAAATAAAGGGTTATGTTTTCTTAATGGGCCTAATTGTAGCCACATTATGAAATATCAATGAGCAGGACTTTGAGCAGTTTTCTTCAAGGATCAGGAGACTTTATAAAGTTTATTTCAAATAAAATTGATCAAACTCGTAATCGTCCAAACTGAGTAAAAAACAATCACCCAGCCCTACAACAGCTACAATGGAAATAGCATCTAGCTCCCGCCTCCAGCTAAGCCCGGATTGTTTAGTAAGAGTCTATAGTGATCAGATTTTCCTCTCACTAACATCATAATCACGTTATGAAATATTGCAGAATGTATCAGAATAAGCTCATACATAGTTTCGCATTATTTAGTTGCGTCTTTGTGCAAAATAGTTTTTATATTGTAATTATCAGAACAGATTTGGGTTCAGAGTAAAGTCACGTGCCACTTTAAACCTGACTGCGAGTTGTGGTCGGCGAAGACGGGCCGGGAACGCTCGACTTTTGTGTTTACAAGACGGTTTTGTGTGGCCTCGCGTTGCCAATATCGCCTCCATTTTGAAACGACTGGAAATGAACAATGATTGTATCGAAGCCTCTCACGTCCACACCTGTATCTGCTCGCATCACAAGCTCTACTTTATGAAGAAACTACTGTGAAACATGTCGCCTGAAGGTTTTTCGAAAATGACGCAGCTTCACCCAAACAAATGCCTGAGTATATATAAACCGGTATTTGAAGTTTAAAAACTACTTTTCGTACCCGTTTTGTTGCATAGTCCAACTTTTGCATTCGAAGGACGTCCGCTCTGCTCTAGTTCCTCGTTTCTGAATGTCTTAATCAGCACTTTCTCTGGTTTTAATGAGTATATGCTTTATGTCGTGTGTATTGTGACCACACTGCTCCGTGACTCATTTTGCCTTTTCTTATGTGTTTCTGTGTCAATGTAAAGAAAACGAGTTTGTATTGAAACGACACTGGACGGCTTCTGAAGCTTCTGTGTATTGTGTTTACATGGCTTTCGTCGCTAAAACGTGGCATTTGTCTCGAAGTCTCACTCATTCCACGTTGGCTGTAAAGTTATGATTTATGACCAATTCAATGAGCAAGAGGCAATAAATCATTTTAAAGGAACAATGAGTTACGTGGTTTTGTTGTAGTTCAGTAACAGTAAGGAGCAAAATCTATAAGGTTACAATATTTACACAATATGCATAATTGTATTTATGATGGCACCTACTGCATTATTAATCTTGTATACCATACCATTATCATCATATAAACTGTGACCCATTACACTTACACTATAAACAGTATAGTGTCAATTAGGTTCAGATTTAGTTTAATTTGACTTATTTCTACATTGTTTCTACTATTTCTATACTATTTTTCTACTATTTCTATCTGTGTGTGTGATTTTTGGACCAAATGGAGCTGCAATACGGATCATCATGTACATTTTTTTTTTCTAATGTCTGTCCCACCCATCACTTGACCAGACTAAAATCACAAGTGATATTTAGTCTGGGGACCACCAATTCATTTTCTTGTAGGAGAGGTGTGGTTTACGATCGTCCATAGTCGTTTATTGGGTGATACGGGAAAAAAAAGTCTATCATGCGTCTGCACGTAGCCATAGCCAATCGTATCATCGTATGAGATGACGTATGACGTACCCGCTGTAAACTTTTGAGCGAAACTCTTTAGAAGAATGTCTAAAGCTTGATCGAAAAATACCATTGCGTCTGCTGCTGTCATGTTGGATCCGTAAATAAACTTTTTTTTAAAATCCGTAAATAAACTACAAGCTTCCGTATATCGAACAGCGCGTCATCGTCTTGCCGTCCCTCCTCGGTCTGTGATTGGTTCCCAAATCCATGCGAAAATTTGGGCCATGGTCCCCAGGCTGTTGTGCAGTTCGCAATGATTCGAGCGCACACAGCAGCAGGTTACACTTGACTACTATTTGAGGCCACTTTAGCCAGAAGGTCCCCAGTTCCAGCCTGAAGTCGGCTGGGTCCTTTCTGAGCAAGTTCTCCAGTGTCTACGGAGGTTTCTTAAGATAAGGTAAGATTAGCCTTTATTGATCTCACAATGGAGAAATTGACTTGTTACATTCAGCTCTTGGGTGTGCAAATAGGCAGAACATGTGAGAAAAATAAACAAAAAGCAATCAAATTGTAAAATAGTGGTGTCTTATATACAATGACGACCAAGGACTTTGTGGGGACAAAAGTATAAGCAGTAAATAATTAAGTAAACTGACTATAACAAAGTCAGTGTTAGCAGTGCAGGTTTACATCATAGTGCACGTGGTTGATAAAGTGCCTCAGAGAAGTGATGTAAACACAGGGATTATTGCATATATTCTGCAAAGTGGTTAATGCACATGTTACATTACAGTCTTGTTGTTCAGTCTGACAGCAGTGGGGATGAAGGACCTGCTCCTTCTTGCACTGAGGGTGACACAGTCTTCCACTGAAAGAGCTGCTCAGCTCCTCTACAGTCCCGTGCAGTGGGTGGGAGGTGTTGTCCATGATGGAGGTGAGCTTGGCTAACACCCTCCTGTCCCTCACCTCCTCCACAGAGTCCAGGGGCAGTCCAGGACGGAGCTGGCCCTCCTGACCAGCTTGTTCAGTCTGTTTCTAATCCCGCTCTGTGCTGCCCGGGGCCCAACACACGGCAGCGTAGTGGAGAGCAGAGGCCACCACAGAGTCATAAAGAGTCCTGAGCAGAGGCCTGCTCCCTCTGAAGGACCTCAGTCTCCTCAGAAGGTGGAGGTGACTTTGGCCTTTCTTGTACAGGGCGTTGGTGTTGTGGGACCAGTCCAGTTTATTGTTGAACACCCAGGTCCACCTCCTCAATGTCCTCCCCCTGGATGTTCAGCAGTGTGTGTGGTAGTGTCTTCCTTGCGTGTGCTACAGTCTAAAGTTACCCTTACCCCCAGAAATAAGTGCAATATGGTCCTCTCTGGGGCTTACACTCTTTATAGTTGTTTACCATTGAGCAAGACGCCAAAGTTATATAAGAAATAAAGTCCCTGTTGCCTTAGCCTGTTCAAGTTTAGGCCAGTGCTCCTCAAACCCTTTGGAAACCCAGGACAGACAACAAACTGCAGACTAAAAGCACGTGTCCAGATAAATCAAACACAAAATATATCGTAGCTGCAGATGACCCCGAGTACCACCAGGAGAAGTCCCCTCAGCAGCACACATACCACAGTCTAAGCACCACTGCAGGGGCTCTCAGTCGGGAGCGTTTATAGGCGGACCGCAGAGATCAGCGCTCCATGGACTGAACTGACCTGACCTGGCCACACAGGAAACTCTGGCCTCATGCACAGCTCTATCCGTCTTCCTCCTGTTGCCGCTCACCCCGAGTCACCCTGAAGTCCCCGCGCTTCAGCCGGCGCGGACGGGATGATTAATGGCTGAAAAATATAGAGGGATCTGCAATGGTATAGTGGAGCGAGGGTGGTGGTTATAGAGTGTGTGGTGAATATATTTACCTTCTAACACATGCACACTGCAATAACTAACCTGGATTTGACTAGTTTAGGCTTATTTCCTATTAAAACCTAGATTAATTCTTCTTTATTAATGATAATGTGCTGCTTTGGGGCAATGTCATGTGCTCTGTCCTTTAGGTGTTGGAAAACTGACTTCTCATCCAAGACACTTTGTCAGCAGCGTGTTATTTTTGGCAGGACTTAGGTCATTAGTTAGTGCAGCTTAGACCTGACTTTATCTTGATCTTGAGGCCAGGTGTTGCTTCAGAATCAATCCTTCAATCAAAACTTGCTTTATTTTATGAGGCGGTTTACTGATGATCTCAGTGGTGTCAGGAATGAGAGAAAGAGAATGCATTTTGGGGACAGACTGCAAATGATGTGATGCGAGCCTCATATATTAAAACTTTTATTGACTCAAATAGTATGAGATGAAAGCTTTACCCTCCCTTAATTCCCATAAAATTTCAAATTCAATTCTTATATAGGTTGCAGCTTGCCAAGGAGGGTCCTGAAAGCATCCCAGTTGAGAGCCAGTACTTTAGAGAGGTTAAAAAGTTTAATAAATGTAGATTAACAGGAGTAATCCGTGCTGCTTGTGTGAGTGCTCTGTATAAACCCTGTCCCTGCGCTCCGGTCTGTATTCGAGTCAGGCCGGCCTTGTAACCCGACCCGCGCTGGACCCTGCATCAACACGTGTCACTGAGATGGACTCATTCTGCTACGTGTTACTGCCAAACACGGCGGCTACTTGGAAACGCGGGGCTCATACTCGTGGTCCAAATGCCCCGTGCGCTCTTTCAAATGACATCCGTCTTTCATCATGTCTCTGATTAGGACCGAGTGTCAGCGACGGCCAGATTCACAGCGGCGTCCAGACATGGCATGTCTCGGCTCGTCGGGTTGCTTGTAATGTCAAAACTGGAGTTACTGTCAGAGATCTTTATTAATGTTCATATTTCTGGGTTCTACATTTCCTCATAACATCCAATACGCCAATAACTTACATTGGAGATTCCTGGAAGCAAAAAAAAACTATTAATATGGCGATTATGAAACTTGTCAACAGTAAAAACTACTGACTGGCAGATTTGGAGTGACCTTTACGCTCTGTGGAGCCAGGTGGATGGTCAGAATCACCTGGCGATAGGACAGGATTGCGAATGGAGTGAGTGAGTGGTTGGTGGTGGTCGGAGGGGCCGATGGCGCAGACTGGTTGCCTCGCTTCCGTCAGTCTACCCCAGGGCAGCTGTTGCCACAATAGTAACTTACCACCACCAAGTATGGAGTGAATGAATAATGCAATGTAAAGCGTCTTTGAGTGTCCGGAGAAGCGCTATATAAAACCAATGCATTTTTATTGTTATTTATTATTATACGGCTCTTCACACTGCAAGTAGAACGCTCCTTGAATGGGATTTTCCATCGTTCTACCGGTCATCATTTTCATTCATAGAGGACTTCTGAAAAAAATGATGACCACTGACAATGGCAACAGTTTGTACTTGTAATACAGGTCTTTCATATCAGACCGACTTTCAAGTTAATAATAATAATGCATCGGTTTTGTGTAGCACTTTTCTGAACACTCAAAGACGCTTTCCATTGCATTATTCATTCACTCCATACTTCGTGGTAGTGAGCTACTATTGTAGCCACAGCTGCCCTGGGGTAGACTGACAGAAGCAAGGCAACCAGTCTGCGCCATCGGCCCCTCCGACAACCACCAACCACTCACTCACTCACTACATTCGCTAGGCTTCCTGGTGTTACTAAACGGTCTCCCATCCAAGTACCGACCAGGCCCTTCCCTGCTTAGCTTCCAAGGTCGGACGGGATTGGACATCGCAAAGGCGGTGTAACCAAGCTACGCCAAGATTCACCACCATCCTCTTGTCCAACTGAACCTTCAACTAAGTAGCTAGGCTCGCAATAAGTAGCTAGCCAAGCAAAGTTTTGGAAGCTATTTTCCTTGGAAATCAGTAAATAAACCTTTCGGCCGTCGTGAAAAGTGTATTAAGCTTGTTTTAAGCGTGTTCAGTTGGCAAATAGCCGTATAATAAGCGGATAAGTACCCTCAGGGCAAAACAAGATGCCCTGTCACCCAGCGTTCTGTACATTATCTCTTACATAGAAAGTGGCAGCACTGACTGCATTGACCGCTGCCCTCCACTCTGTGTACCGATGGAAAAGCTTTGGAATCCCATGTTTTAGCTGAGAGCACATTACATCCAGGAGAATGAAGCTGGGGTGTATCATTAACAAGCTAAACATGTCCCTTCCAACTTACATGTACATCCAGTTGGCTGCTAAAAGACTGGAAGTTGCTGATGATCCCATTTGAGATGTCAGCTCAAATTTTCCATGTTTTAGCTGATGGCACATTACATCCAGGAGAAAAACACTAGGGTGTATCATTAACAAGCTAAAGATGTCCCTTCTAGCTTACATGTATATCCAGTTAGCTGCTGAAAGACTGGAAGTTGCTGATGAAGCCACTTGAGACGTCAGCGCGTCCTCAACTCTAAAACAATCCAGCAATGATGACGCCTTAGAACACATGGAGCTGCCCTTCATCTCAGATTATGACACCATTGCATTCTGTTTTCCTCCGAATGAATTATATTTATATAGTATATCAATAACTGTGACATTGCCCGCTGTAACATCCTGAAACACTGGACGCCGTGTGAGCTCATCTTGAAAGCATTCACAGCTCCATCTTGTCTGGCAGCCCCGTGTTTGCAGAAGAAGCATTTGATCTCCGTTGACCCGGTGTATATTTTTCCAAAAGTTAACGATTATTTTGGATTCCCCTTGCGCTCCGAGCCGCCCCTCGTCAAACGCTGTGGAATAGCACATTTATGGGCTGCCCTCTTGTCCGGGTCCAGGCTCTTCTCTCACTATCTCAGCGCGGGACACCGTTATCCCCCCCGGACATTCTGCAGACATAGCGCCAATGCAACAGATCGGGTGAAAAGGTCGAGGCCTGACCCTTCACCGCTGCAGGACGCCATCAAACTGTCGCCTTTTAACGAGTCACTAATTCATGGAGATCTCCGGTTTCTAAACACTTCATCTGAGGCTTTGATATCGCACAGAGTTGGGTGTAATTTTAATGCTAGATACAGATTATACGCAATAAAAGAAAAACAGTGTTAGATTTTCACAATTTTATGGGGTGTCGCTGGACAAACACATGGGTTCGGAGAATTGCTGAATCAAACCCCCGGCTTTAACCCCGGATGCCCTCTCATAAAGTGAAGGAAGCGTCGTGCCAGGGACGCCAACACAGTGAGCATTAAGAGCAGAGTCAGAACCGCAAACTGTGAGGAAAGCAAGTGCCGTAGAAAGTCCAAAACAACCGCAAAAATCTCCTACATCAGTAAACAGTTTGAAAACAACGCTGATGCTTTGTGAAATCCTTAAAGGGGGTATCACAGATTTCTTTTACGACTTTTAGAGCTTTGTGCCATGTTGTAGTGTTGTTCTCTCAACAAAAGCAGACACTCGCGCAGCTTTGAGTGATCGTTGAGTCTTCTCTGATAGCTCCCAAAAAGCTTCTCGTGGTCCTATGTATCCAGGAAATGCTTTCCCCACTTCTCGATCTCGTGCGAAGCTTAATCCTCTTATCACGAAGTAAAAACACTTGCCAGGGCTTCATTGAAGGCACCCGTCGCACACACCTTCTCTTTCTTTATTGAAGCAGCTGCCCAGCGAAGGGGAGCAAGAGGAGGGAGGTGGAGTGGGAGGGGCTTAAGGGGAAAATGATAGGCAATTAGCTGTATTAAATAAATAAATTGCATTTTCTAACCAACAAAGTGTGAGATGGTGATAAAGATGTGTTTTACCTGGAAACAGCATAAAACCTCCTCTTTAACTTCACTGTGCTGTGACAAAGTCGCCAATAATCGCACTTAATAAAATCCTTGAGAAAATGAAAGTGGAAAAATTATAATAATAATGCATTAGTCTTATACAGCACTTTTCCAGACGCTCGAAGTCGCTTCACAATTTCCTGCATTATTAATTCACTCCATTGAACTTTGGGTTAATCAGTCCACAGAATATTTTGCCAGTAGTGCAGTGGAGCATCCAAGTTCTCCTTTGCAAACCAAAGTTGAATAGTTTGGGAGGAACACACAACGTCATGTGTGGAGGAAAACATCACCAACATCTAAACCCTGTCCTCACTGTGAAGTCTGGAGCAGGGGCATCACGGTGTGGGGCTGTTTTGTTGCCTCAGGGCCTGGACAACTTGCTATCATCAATAGAAAAAAAAAAAAGTTTAACTAGACATTTTGCAGAAAAAAATGAGACTGTGAGAGCTGTCTGACTCTTCTCTTGCCACAATAACTGCTTTCCTGTAATAAAGCTCACAACAATCAGGGTGAATCTTGGACCATTTCCTCTTTACAAAACTGCTGCAGTCCAGCGAGATTCCTGGGTTCACTTACTTTTTCCTCACTGTCCTGTGTATATTTACATGTTATGGTCAATAAAATATGATAAAATGTAAACATTTGGGTGGTATTAGTGTAAGCAGACACTATTTATTCATTTTTATGATTTTGATGAAGGTCAGACCACATTTTATGATCAATATAGGCAGAAAGGCACGTGGTTCACATACATTTTCCTCCCACAGCATTTTTATACTTTAAGAACATGGTTAAAATGTCAAAATGTTAATATGACATGATATATCCCTTTATAACCTATAACCTATCCTAATAGGAGCTCATCGCTGAAAGAGCTGGTTCGGTTGTGAAGAGTGTATCTGGTGGAAGTGCCTATATTGTTGTAGTGGGTCATTCCATATTTTGCATTTCAAGGCAAGTGTGGAAGTGCTGAAGCAGAGCGCATGTTGCTGTGATTTACGGACCGTGGGGGTAAACAGAGCGGGGCAAAAGCCAAAGGGCAAAGGCGCGTTCTGTTTGAAGCCTCCACAGAAACAAAACGCCTCCACCTCACGTAATACGAGATGAAACGTGTCGGTGGGCTCTGGTTTCAGGTTGGAGTGCGGAGTCAGTGAGACCAGGCCTGAAATAAAAAAAGCAACATTATTCCGTTGAATGGCTGAAAAATGATCAGCTTATGGGATATTTTTTCAAGGCACACCTGAGCTTCAGAATCAAGCCTATTGGGTGTGAAGTGGCTGGATCGTGTGTGCCACGTCTGTCAGTAGGGGCTCGTTTTGACCTCTCGCCGTTATTTACGAGTGTGGCAGCTTTTATTAGACGGGGCCACGGTTCAGCTTCAGTTCAACGTCACCTGTATCTCTGCAAATGCTGCTGACGTGCTCCTTTCCACTCCACCATCACAGGTCAGATATATGTCTGCGGCTGGACCCCAGGAGGAAACAATGATCTGACTGAACTTCAACCTGTAGCTGAGGAGCGCCCACTTCTCCATCTCTTTCTCAAAGATTTATATCTGAAGAGTTCAAATGCAAAAACAGATGCAAAAACAGATATCCGTTTTTGAAACATTTTTCATTAACGTTTAGGCGATTTTCTCGCACTAAAATAGAGCTTTCCATTAAAGGGACTATGGAATTTAAAAACGTTAAAATTAAGTATTTTGATCCCCCTTCATGTTCCGGCAATGTCCTAATGTGTAGAATGAGCTCAGACCTGTTCACCACAACTGCCTCTAAAATTCTGCACTGTCACTCAAAAAAGTGTTAATTCGGGTCCGAAGTGCCGTCATGCACGAGCTTAATATAGAATCTGCAGTTATGTAAGTGGCAGTAGTGAGTACAAAAATGACCAACTTGCATCTAGTCCCTTTAAGCTAAAGGAGAAACTTACTTAAACATAATATGGAATGTTTTTCAGCTACTCGTTTTTGCAAGAGCACATTTCACTTCTACATTTGCTTGATGAGTCAAAGTTAAAAATTGTGATTTTCTCTCTTGAGGTAATGAGTCCTTTAGCCGTGTTTATTTATCATTCATGCACAAATACATCATACAAAATTCTACATTAAGCCCCTGAACTGTAGGTCGTGACCAAAGGAGAGTGGCTGGGAACATCTTATAGCTAGGGTGAGGAGCTTCGTCCTCTGGAAGGAGCTCAAAGTAGAGCCACTGTTCCTTCATGTCAGAAGGAATCTGCTCCGGAGAAATCCTTGGACATGCAAGGAACATCTTTGGGTCCACCCAATGGAGCTGGAGGTGGTTCCTGGGATGAGGAAAGACTGGGAGACTTGGCTTTGGCTAAGAGGAAGAAAATGTATGTAGGGAATTTCATAATATTGATCAGAAGGTGCAGCCGTTTAAATTCTCATAGGGCTGCAAATATCACTTCCTGTGCATGTATTGACAAACAACAATCAGAGGCAGTGCGATTAAAGCTTTTATTTACAATGTTTTACATTCTGGTCAGGTTGGAACACAACGGCAGCGCCTCAGGACTAACACCTGAACACAATTGTGTTGTACAGTTGTACAATGACAAATAAAGCACTGACTGACAATGTATAACTACAGTATAGTAGAAACTTTCTTTTTTTTTGGTAAATAACAGAAGTCATATTTCAAACAACAAGAAAAATATTTTTCTTTTATCTTGTGGAAAGCACAAAGAAACTGAGGATCCTATAAACCAGTGGTTCTCAACTGGTGGGTCGGGACCCAAAAGTGGGTCTCAAACCTTTTCCGGGGTACTTTTTTTCCAACATTCTAAAAAATATAGAAACATCTTAATTTATAGAAAAAAAATACTGTTATTGTGGTCATGATTTCAGCTCTATTGGTTAAATATTTATTCAACATGGCTTCACTTGATATATTAGAAATATTATTCTTACCATCCTATGACACAGCATCCCCACTGCTATAAACTATTTACTACATATACATATATATAACTATAAAAATACTATGTGCATTTAATACATTAGATATTTACAGGTCGTTGGCACAAACGTTTGCTGCCTCTGAAGCCTTGGTAACTGGTGTCACACTTTGACACCTAAAAACAAACACGCTAAAAGCACACCCCGGACATGTGACACGGATCCGGCTGGAGGAACTGAAGCGTCTGCGAGTGTCTTCCTTTTGCCTTATGTTACAAATCTACACCTTATTTACAGCGCACCTATGTGACATACAGTAAATTTCACAGCCTGAAATAGAGAGCGGTGATTCTCTTTATACAACGCTATACTCTGACTGCAGCTGCTCCACGTCATAAATATGGCTTTAATTTGACTTTTATTTACTATTAACGACACGTATCATTTCTCCATACCCACAACGACTCTCCGTATCAAGAGCCCGTTTTCGAGGATGACCCAGATAAGGAGCCTGTAAAGGTTTATTTTAGAGATTGTAAACCAAAGTATTTTCGTTGAAGGCTGAGGGTGTCTCAGGTCACCCTTCATATAGAGCCAGTGTGGATTCAGCTCGAACAGACAAAATCCTGTAGTCGTTTTTACAATGTATCTGCTTTTATGTCATTCCTGTGTCAATATGTAACATAAAATAGTCTATCAAATTTGCATTAAATTATTATTCGAATTCAAAGAAATTTGCTTTGGTCAAAATGACTCCGAACACTCTTTAACTTATCAAGACATATTGCGATAGACGCTCATTTCGTCAGAGTAATATTTGTCCAGTATTATCTGTACTTTTAATACTTAAGTGCTGCCAATGGTAGAGTCGCGTTTGGCTGTGAAAGAGTACAGTTGATGGCTTCCACACTTTGCCCTGTCGTAAATTATCTGTATTCAGCCGCAGCCCCGTGTCGAGTCTGCAGAAGTTACATATAGCTGTCATCTGTCTCACCACGAGAAGGTCTTTGAGGCCCCATCTATGAGGAGTTTGCATGTTCTTCCTGTGTTTGGGTGGATTTCCTCCAGCTACCTATACATATCAGAATTGCTCCGTTTAAGTCTGAATTGTAAAATGTCTCAGCTGTTGCCTAAATGCGTTTCTAGCTCTCACAGACAGTCAGCACGTCCCGATTGTTCACTTGAATTTATCAGTAGCCCGTCTCAGCTGGAGTTCATGCGAAACAGAGTTATGAACAATGCGGACCACCAAAGCTAACGTTGAGCTAATTTAGCCTCTGACTTCCTCATTTGAGGTTCCTAACGCGAAACCTAAACTTCCAAACGACCCAAATGATTCCACTGTAGATTTAGGTTATGAAATGGTAACAGTGAAATTAGAAGTCCCAAAAAGGCAAAAAGTTTTCAATGGAAACCTGAAGCTATTTCCAAACTGTTTCTATTGTGGGCCGGTGTGGTGCTGCACAGGCCTGTTCACTCATCTGGTCCAACCGGCCAAAGAGTATGCATGCCCACTGGGAAAAAAACACCTGGTGCTCCCGATGGCCAGCCCAGCCCTGCACACAACAGTCTGTTCTTCTTTCAGAAATGCTGCGTTTACAATCTATGGTGCCAAAAGTAGTTTACTCTACAAGAAAACAAATTGAGTACCACAGCTTTAAGTTTCCCCTTTTAACCAAAGTCTTGCACACACACTCACACACACAGTCAGTTCTGACCAAGCTTATCTCAAGCCCTGGAGATCGATTGTCCACTGCTCCAGGGCACTGAAGGATGATAATAAAGTACATTCATACTTTGAGCTTATATTTGTTGAGTAAAACGTCCAGGTCTCCGCCCGTGTCTCAGCGCTCCCTCCTCCCGTCCAAGTCCTTCATGTTCCTGATTGCTCCTCTGCTCTTCCTCTCCTGATCCAGCCTCTCCCTCTCAGCCTCCCTCACCCACTCCGCCCCCAGGAAGGCCAGCATGTCCTCGGGCCGGCCGCGCTGCTCCGGCCTGGGGTCCAGCAGGGCCTGGAAGTAGGAGCAGGCCAGAGGGGTGAAGCAGCTGAACTGGGGGGCCACCTGCCCCTCGTCGCGACACGGCTCTGCCCACACATCCAGCTCATCTTCTGGGCCTTTCACAGAGTCGAACCACTCCTTGTACTTTAGGTAGGACCGGCAGTCGCTGGCCGTCTCTGCCCAGGGGTGGGAGCCCGTGAGCATGGCATAGGTGAGGATGCCCAGGGCCCAGCTGTCACTGCATGGCTCCACGGGAACCCACACTCGCTTTGGACGGTCCTGACTGTCCCGCCCCTCTCTTTCGCCCTCCGCCCTCCAGCTGTCCGCGTTACCCCGCGCCACCTCTGCCTCTGGGGGGCAGTATGGGGAGCTGTACCACACCTCCGGGACTTTGGTGCCGCGGGACTTCACCTGGAGGAGAGTCAATACAGGGAGAGTCACTTAAACAGAATATCGGATTGTCAAACCACACTGTTGGATGGTTTGAAAATTATCTGACGAATAGAGTTCAGGACTGTGATGTCATATCGCTAAGCATCATGGGATTTGCAGCAATAATAAACAAATGGAGATTTTAAACGGTGAAGTACTGGAGTTATTGTTCATATTAAAGCATTTGGACACCACAGTGAGTTAGATGTATTTACCAGCAGTGACTCAACAGCTAACTGAGTTGTTCCACAGCTTTTTTTCCACCACTGTTTTTAGCTAATGTTAGTCTATGGATAATGTATGCTAACAGCCACAAACATGGCGGATCTCCGTGGTAGCAGTGATTTTTCACAAACTCTATAGAACATAATGTGTAAAGGTCCAGAATAAAAAATAATTAAGTCTCTTAACAGTATTTTCTGGTTTACCACAGGGTTTGATTCTTGGCCCACTTCTTTTTATTATTTACATCAATTATTTAGATAAAGTGGACAAAAATGCAAATCTGCACTTGTATGCAGATGATATAAATACATCAGAGCGGCATGGTGGCACAGCAGTTAACGCTTGTGCTTCACAGCTAGAAGGTTCCGGGTTCAATTCCCACCTAGATGGGACTTTTCTGTGTAACTTTTGCATGTTCTCCACATGTCTGCGTAGGTTTCATCTGGATAAGTGCAATAGGCCAGGATGAATGAGAGTGTGTTTTTCAGATGAGAATTGCCCGAGTTTAAACCCACGAGGAGTGTGAATGTCGTCTTTCATCAATGCCGTCTGTTATGCACTGACCATGCCGAAGTCTCCCAGTTTGACCCAGCGACAGGCGGCGTCGCACAGGAACACGTTCTCAGGCTTCAGGTCTCTGTGGACGAACCCCAGGGAGTGCAGATGGGACAGGGCTCCACACAACTGGGACACCACGCGCTGGCAGCTGTCCTCCTCCATCCCCACCTGCACAGGGACCGAACATTCACGGGGTGGTAGTTAGTTACTGATATCTTTTTAAGGCTTTTGGACTCGTACAGTGCTGCTATGCTCACCTCTGGGATGATGACGTCGTAGAGGTCTCCGAACAGACTGGCCTGCTGGGCGAACACGTAGTGCGAGGGCGTGCTGTAGGCGATGCCCAGAGCGCGGGTGAGGGACGGGTGAGTGCAGAAGGAAAGGGACAGGTTATACTCCCGCAGGAACGAGACCAACGAGGTGGACTCACGAGGGAAGAACTTCAGAGCCATCGGCGTACCTGCAGAAAAAACATGCGGTTCATGACGGCTTTAGTGTTTCAATTTGGCTTTTACCATTTAGGAGCGTTCACAGTGTGTGCAGATTTTGAATATTGACAGCCAGTTTCAATATCCAGGGTAGGAACTGGTTGACATTGGGTTAGATTGCATCTTTTCTGGTTTGCTCATGGATTAGACCAATATAGTTCTATTTCGGACTCGGTTTAGTCCTGACTTGATCTTGATGTAGACCTGCTGATACTTGGAAGGTCAAATATTCTATAAAGAAAGTCTCGCCATAGACATCTCCTCATACAGGGTGACAGTGTATTTCTGAGCTGTACCTCTCTTCTTGTGCACGGCCAGCATGACCCTCCCGTAGGAGCCCTCTCCCAACAACTTCAGCACCTGGAAGTGCTCTGCCGTTTCCATGGGGCTCAGAGACTGCGCTGTCAACAGGCACATCTCGTCCAGGAGCTTAGTCGCCGCCTGTGAAACAGCAGAAACAGATAAGACAAAAGTGAATCGGACTGTCCTAAATCAAGTGTTTGAAAGAAGGCAACCAGGGAGCATTGTTATTACAGGGTTCAAAGCTGTCCTTTTGAAGTAGTGGACAATGTTTGTGAATTGTTTTGCCCAAGGAAATTCTCCTGCGTCAAATCTGACATTGGTATTTGGTAGACTGTGGTATGTGATTCCCACTGTGCCTCATATTATGTTACTAGCTACACAGTTTGGACAAATGGCCTCTCAGGTTGGCAGCGCGTTTTAATGGCGGATGATAAAATGCGAGGTATTACATTTCTGGAGTGCTAAATCAATGCTAAAGACTCGCTGGTATTTGGACAGTGTCCCAGAGCGGCCCGTGGGACAGGAGGGCACGCTGGACCCGGGACGTAAACAGGTCTGATAATAGCGTCTCAAAGCCGCCCAGACTCCAAGGACGGAGAGGGAGAGGGGGAGAGAGAAGAAGAGAGAGAGAGGGAGAGAGGGGAAGAGAGAGAGAGAGAGAGATAGAGGGAGAGAGGGGAAGAGGGAGAGCGAGAGAGAGAGGGAGAGAGGGGAAGAGAGAGGGGGAGAGAGAAGAAGAGAGAGAGGGAGAGAGGGGGAGAGAGAGAGAGAGAGAGAGGGAGAGAGAGAGGGGAAGAGAGAGAGCGAGAGAGAGAGGGAGAGAGGGGAAGAGAGAGGGGGAGAGAGAAGAAGAGAGAGAGAGGGAGAGAGGGGAAGAGAGAGAGAGAGAGAGGGAGAGAGGGGAAGAGAGAGGGGGAGAGAGAAGAAGAGAGAGAGAGGGGAAGAGAGAGAGAGAGAGAGAGGGAGAGAGGGGAAGAGAGAGAGAGAGAGAGGGAGAGAGGGGAAGAGAGAGGGGGAGAGAGAAGAAGAGAGAGAGAGGGAGAGAGGGGAAGAGAGAGAGAGAGAGAGAGGGAGAGAGGGGAAGAGAGAGAGCGAGAGAGAGAGAGAGAGGGAGAGAGGGGGAGAGAGAGAAGAAGAGATGGGAAGAGAAAGAGCGAGAGAGAGAGGGAGAGAGAGAGGGGAAGAGAGGGAGAGAGGGGAAGAGAAAGAGAGAGAGGGAGAGAGAGAAGAAGAGAGGGGAAGAGAAAGAGCGAGAGAGAGAGGGAGAGAGAGAGGGGAAGAGAGGGAGAGAGGGGAAGAGAAAGAGAGAGAGGGAGAGAGAGAGAGAGGGAGAGAGAGAGGGGAAGAGAGAGGGAGAGAGAGAGAAGAAGAGAGGGGAAGAGAAAGAGCGAGAGAGAGAGGGAGAGAGAGGGAGGGGGAGAGGGGAAGAGAGGGAGAGAGGGAAAGAGAGAGGGAGAGAGAGAGGGAGAGAGGGGAAGAGAAAGAGAGAGAGTGAGAGAGAGAGAGAGAGAGAGAAAGAGAAAGAGGGAGGGAGGGAGGGAGGGAGGGAGGGAGGGAGGGAGGGAGGGAGGGAGGGAGGGGAAGAGAGAGAGTTAAAGATAGAGGGAGAGAGGGGAAGAGAAAGAGAGAGAGGGAGAGAGAGAGAGGGAGAGTGCGAGAGGGAAAGAGAGAAAGAGAGAAAGAGAGAAAGAGAGAAAGGTTTCACAAACGAGGGATTCTTCTTGGTGCAACATGAAACAAGCTCTCAATGATAATATTGAATGGCTAAAAGGCAACAAAACATATGCACACTGTAAGGTTAAAATAGCTAAACTAACACACATGTCCTGACAAAACAACAGCATGAGTTTTTGAGGATTTGCAAATACACAATAAGCAGCAGATGTAAAGGTGCATTTTGTCAATGACATCAGCAGCTTTTTACCATTTAAAAACATTGATCAGAGCTCTTTGTCTCCAGCAGGTTTGACTTCTGTAACAGCTGCTCTCTGGCCTCAAAACGAGCTGTTAGAGCTGCAGAACGCTGCTGCTCGAGTCCTGACAATATTACCAACTATATTAGTCCAGTGCTCTGGTCTCTGCATTGGCTTCCAGCCGCTCAGAGAATAGAATTTAAAACTATTTACAAGTCTCTTCATAGGCACCAGAGTATACATCTCGAACATGTTTGAGCCATATGAACCATCTCAGCTCTGAGAACCTCAGGGAGGGGTCTCCTGGTGGTTCCAGAGTCAGGACTAAACATGGTGAGACTGTGTTTCAGTTTCATGCAGCTAAAATCTGGAACAATCTCATAAGGATGTGAAACAGGCCTCAACTTCAGATCCAGGCTGAAAACAGTTCTTTTTAGCTGCATGTGACACTGAAGTACTTTATCTGCACTCTTTTCTTCTAATGTAGTTAATTATTGATTATATTGATGTTTTATTGGTTTATTTACTTATAACTGTATCATGTAGCACTGTAATGTAGCACTTTGAACTGTATTTTAAATTGTGCTCTACAAATAAACTTGCCTTGAATAACCACATAGTGCAAACGTAAGTTGTTTAGTGTCCATGAGAATGGCGGAGGGGGAGCTGTTCTTGTGGCGGGAGGTTCTGTTTCTGTAGCGTCGCCTCCGCAGAGAGTTTCCACACAGCTGCTGCGGATCACTGGGATCACTGGGATCACTCGGGATCACGCCGGGATCTGGTGTCATCGCGGCCCAACAAGAGCAGTCATTAGAGTCCATTACGGAGGACAACACGGGGCGGGAATGTCAGTTACATAACACGCCGTTTGTAGTGGCTCAGTTGTCGAGGAATTTGCCGGATTACCTCAGGGTTGGGGGTTCAATTCCAAACACTGGCTTTGTACAAATTGTTGTTGTGTCATCAGTGGGTTGGTGTAATCATACGCCCCCATAAAGTGTTAATAAAATATTGTCGACGAGACTGGATTGATTGCGTTAAGGAACAAGCTTATGACGAAAATGTGAACCTAATTGGGAGTGGCACATCACGGGCTTATCCCTGATGTAGATGCGGCTACTTCGATTGTACAACAGACAAACAGACAAACATGAACTTTAAATACAGCAAATGTCCTCCTTTGAATGCATTTTTTTTTTAAAGCAATATTGCTACTTTGACGAGGCCAAATGGATCAACTTTATATCATAAGTACATCTCTGTTCTGCCCTCTCCCTGCTTTCCTTTCCACATATAGCCGGCTGCATATATGGTTTGACCCCCAAAAAAATGCTACAAAAGGTTTTTCAATGGTTTTCTGTAGTATCAGGTGTGCTTATTGACATACTAAAAGTCTACCAAAATCTGACCACTGGAAAGATCTAATTTTCAAGATGGCGTCCAAGAGGGTGGCAAGATCCTTTGCCCATTACTCCTTTATTATTCATCCTAGACAAGTCATTTTGGTGTCTAACCCCATGTTTTGGGTATCTAGGAATCCAATGGGCTTGTTCAAATTGTAGTGACATGATCACATAATTATGATATAGAAATCGAGGACAAAGACTTTAATTGACAGATGCTTTATTCCTTGGTCTCGTGTATCAGCCTCACTGTATTTAACCACGAGAGAGTTGTGAAATATAGCGATATATTACCTGGAAGATTACGCAGTGTCGCTTTAAGTTTACGCATGTAATACCAAGAAGTCACTCATTTGCTTACATTACTGTGTTACTGCACTACAAAAAGTCAATATCAAGCATTGGCTTAAATGACTTGAATTGAGGAAATGTATCTTGTTTTGAGCGTTTGTCACTCATTTTATACACTTTTCCTGATCGGACCAAGTTTGCTTTGCTTGTTTGAGGACATTTCATACCAGTTCTAGGGTAAATCTCGCTTGAAATAAGAAAGTAAAATTGCCAATGAGATAAGAACAATTTTCTTACCCCAGTGGCAAAGAAAATGACCTGAAATAAGGACGAAACGTATCGAAACGAGTCAGAAACATCTCAGAACAAGTGAAATAATCTAGGACAAATGCCCAAGGACAACTTAACTAGTCAAAACAACAACAAATTGGATCATTGTGCTGAAATTGAGATGTTTTTACTGATCTAGTTAAACACTTTTTGCAGTGTGTTGTAGTCAATCAATCATTGGTTTTGTATAGCCCAATATGTAAAGTAAATAAGACAATGTAAAGTTCAGGCTATGTAGTGTTTGAATTGTCCATTTAAACACATTAGAAGGTTATATGTATGTATAGTTTGTCTTTTTAAATATGTTTAGGCTTCATTGTTTAGTTCTGTAGTCAATAAACAATATGTTTCCGATCATGTTCAAACTATGCAATACTATGGAATCTGTTTATAGTGCTTTGAACATGACCAACATGGAGATGCTATTCTGAGTTAGATAAACAACATTCCTCCCGCTCTCGGTCACAGCTGCCACAACAATACTCAACCCGTCATTAGCAGTTTTATACACATCTAAAATGACATTATGTAACTGGCTAACAGAAGTTCATAAATGTGTTTGTGTTAAGCTATTTTCATCAGCGCAGGAGGACTCGGTGCCACGTGACCTTTGACCTTCTCTCAGTGTGTCTGCCTCTCTCTAATTGGTGAGGTATTCGCACTCCACCGACCGCAGCTCCACTTATGTGAACTATGTGCAGATATCTGGTCATTACGCGCAACAGGATTCTTCACCGATGCGAAGGCGGATGGTTCGTATTCGCACTATTCTGTACAGCTCAGTATTAACATGCACAGCAAAGGAACAGGATGTGTGAAGGGAGACCGCAATTCAACGCCCTGTTTCTACATCACCAGGACAACACTGAACATTGCACTTTCAGGGGAACACTCTGTTCATCCTAAGATCATGCTTTTATTATAGATAGATAGATAGATAGATAGATGGATGGATGGATGGATGGATGGATGGATGGATGGATGGATGGATGGATGGATGGATGGATGGATGGATGGATGGATGGATGGATGGATGGATGGATGGATGGATGGATGGATGGATGGATGGATGGATGGATGGATGGATGGATGGATAGATAGATAGATAGATAGATAGATAGATAGATAGATAGATAGATAGATAGATAGATAGATAGATAGATAGATAGATAGATAGATAGATAGATAGATAGATAGATAGATAGATAGATGAAATAGAATTCTGAAAAAAGATTCCTGATTACATAAGAAACCACTGTTTTTGTTTATTTTTCTCACATTTTCATTTTCATTTGCACACCCTGAGTGTTTCTAAGAGCTGTATGTAAAAGAACATTTGCATAACGTAAATAAAAGACACATTAACATCAACAAAGCTGCCATAGATTCAGAAAGGTGACACATTCCCATCTCTCTCCTCCTCTATTGTTGTCTACGTTTATATCGTCTTTATGCTGAATGTGACTTGTCGCAGAGGTTATGTCACTCCACGAGACGCAAGTAAAAAGATGTACATATTTTTCCTAAGAAAAACTACAGAAAAGTAACTTTACTCTGATTACTGGTCTGGAAAGTTGTCGGAGAAATAACAATGGTGTCCGAGAGGATGAAAATTAGGCAGGAGTCTGGATGACTTATGCAGGAGAAGTTTATTTACCATTGGAGACATGAACTCGAGACGTTATGAGAGGCCTGTCCATGCTTCCACAGAAGAAGGATAAAGACTCTCTGTCGAGCATCAGAGAGTAGGTGCCCGGGCACTGCAGTCAAGGCTACAACAGAGATAGTACGACTGCACAGCATGACCCAGCATGAGGAATAGCCATTTCATTTGATTCTCTAACAAAAGTAACTTTCTACTGGCATCACTGGTCATTTCAGGGTCAGAAAAGCAATGTAAATAGAGTTGAAGATTGAAACTATTGACGGGTACTATAGACAGATAGACAGATAGACAGATAGACAGATATGAAGACAGAAGTGAAAGCAAAATGATACATGATACATGATTCTGTTATTTTTTTTAAAATA
The DNA here is from genome assembly GCF_951799975.1 of Gobius niger. NCBI lineage: Eukaryota > Metazoa > Chordata > Actinopteri > Gobiiformes > Gobiidae > Gobius > Gobius niger. The sequence goes on along the minus strand of NC_136865.1, from coordinate 27,073,828 downwards.
GAAAAGTGAAAATTGGGGCGTATTCATACAGCATTTTCTGAGTGCATTAAATTGCCTTTATAACATTCCTAATGACTCCAGAATGTTCACACCTTGGCCTAACCATTAAATAGAGGCCACCTGTGTGTAATCTACTCTCAGTATAATTTCAGCTGTTCTTTTAGGGCCTCAGAGCTATGGTCAGAGTGTATTGGTCACTAAACAACATCATGAAGGTCAAGGAGCACCAGAGAGGTCAGGGATAAAGTTCTGGAGAAGTTTAAAGCAGCATTAAGTTATACAAAGATTTCCCAAGATTTAAACATCTCCCGGAGCAACTGTTCAATCCATCATTCAGAAATGGAAAGAGTATAGCACCACTGTGAACTTACCAAGACGTAGTCGTCCACCTAAAATATCAGACCGAACAAGGAGAGCACTGGTAAGAAATGCAACCAAGTGCTCCAAGATAACTCTGGAGGAGCTGTGAAGTCCTGCCGCTGAGCTGGGGGAATCTGTACATGGGACAACTATAAGTCGTATCTACACAAATCTGGCCTTCATGGACGAGTGGAAGAAGAAAGCCATTATTGAAAGGAGGCCATAAGAAATCCCGTTGGAAGTTGGAATAATCTGAAAACTGCTGTTCACAAAGGCTCTCCTTCTAATGTGACAGAGCTTGAGCTGTTTTGTAGAGAGGAATGGGCTAAAATGTCACTCTCTACATGTGAAAATCTTGTACTGTCAGACCCCAAGACTTGCTGCTGTTATTGCAGTAAAAGGGGGTTCCACAAAGTATTCATTCATGCTGTATGAATACTTATGCACGCCCCACTTTTCGGTTTTCTAAATGTATCATTTTGCTTTCACTTCACAGTTGTCGGCTACTTGTGTGTGAACGTAAAAATAATTAGGGTTATAAACATGACAAAATGTGCAAAAGTTCAAGGTGTATGAATACTTTCGAGAGGCACTGTAGATAGATAGATAGATAGATAGATAGATAGATAGATAGATAGATAGATAGATAGATAGATAGATAGATAGATAGATAGATAGATAGATTTTTCTCACATTAGATAGTTCACATGCACAGTACTCAGCGGCGTGTCTGTCAGAGCGTGGCGCAGAGGGGTTAACCTGGTATTCAGTGAGCCGCATATCTGCCGCGCTTGGAGTTGGTTTAAGGTTTGAGCGCTGTAAGACGAGGTGGCTGCAGCCCTCTCCCAGCGGGACGTCCCATGAAAGAGCTTTACATAAGACCCTAGTGGACCGGCCCCAACTGGATGGGAAGGGTGTTTATTTCGCCGACCGAAGTGCAATATTTCGTCATCGATTTTATCAAGAAAGAAATTGAGAGAAGAGACATTTGGTTTCAAAGTGCAAGCTTCGGATGAAACAATCTGAATGTTATTTGTCCAACTTCAATCAAAGGGCCAACATTTTAGTCAGAAGTCATATCCAACACTGGGTGCGAATGGAAACACTTGTGCACATCCAACCGCTCGATCTGTGCTCCTGCCGCGAGCGCGGAGATAATGTGTCTGTCAGTGCTCAGAATTCACACCATACAATTTTAACGCCGCCATAAATTTATATGGCGGCATGAGTGGCATGTGTCTAATGAATTTCAGAGTAAACAGCAGTCCGGAGGGCAGTTTCTCTCTCAGGCCAACAAGGTTACTGAACAGCCACGATTTCATTGTGTTTGCACCGGCCTACGTGATGGAAAGTCGTGTCCGGGTGTTAATTTAGTGTTAGTAACTTCTCTTTTAACACAATGTCAACTGATCTCGGGAGATACCGGGATGAGACCACGAGGGAAGCGCAGGGGCTGAGTGAGTGGATGGAGCTGGTGACGTGAAATTAATTGATAAGCTGTCCATTGTGAAGCGTTTTGTGACAGCTTGTGTCTGCAAAAACATGTACGATTTCCTTCCTTTCTTTAACTTGTATGCTGTGACATTATGGCTGGTATGTTCTGTGGTCTTCACTTTCAATTTAACTTCATAATGATTTTATTTTTCTTTGTTTTATAGATTTATTTGTAAGCTGGTGTTGCCTACTTGTAATGCTTTCCTGTTTGGTAAAGCACTTACAATTACTTTGTTTTATAAATGTTGCCCTACAATTAGTTTGCAAGAATTGTGTGTATACTCTGTTCATCCAGACTTGTTCTATTGCAGCAAATGTAAAAAAAAAAAAGACTGACAAAGCGTTTTGAAGTAGGACGAGGGAAGGAAAGTTGTGAACTAAAAAAAAAAAGAATCCAGACCAAGTCAAAATTGGTGGTTTCACTTTATTTTACACTCCCTAGATACATTGTACCTAACTAAATTTAGTACAATGAAATGTCCTCTGAAACAATCTGTAGTAACTTGCACCTATGGGTTACATGCACAATAGAATAATGTGTATTAGTACTTTGTAGGTACATAATGTAATAGGACACGAGACCCTTAGGGTTAGGGCTTAAGGTTAGAGTTATGCCTTATAACTTATAACTATATAACCTGTAGGTACAGGTTATTACACATTGTTACATAGAGCATTACATTGTACTTAATGTGGCAGGTCCCGTGTATCAAGGGTAGTGTAAAATAAAGTGTTTCCAAATTGGTTTATGGCAGGCATTTACAAATAAGTTACCAATGATCAAGCAGCCTTTTAAAAAAAAGTCAAATCTTTCATGCACTAGCACGACTTTGCAGCTGTAAAGAAAATATGCTTCATGTTTCTGATCAAATCTGGAAACCGTTCCAAAATGAGCATCAAAAAGAATCCGCAGATAACTTCTTGCAACAGGCTCATAAACCGCAGTGAGCGTCACCGACTTCAAAGGCATCCATCAAATACAACCACTTTACATGGTGCAATCCCAGAGTTATGTCCCCCCTGTGATTTTGCAAGCTCTTGATTTGATATTAGTCACATTGCGCTGCAGCGAAAGTCTGTATGAAGTCTGTAGTTCACGCGCGAAAGGGTGAGTAAAGTGTTCTCTTTGAAAGTGAAGGCAGCGGCTGTGGCTTACTGTCATCCTGCCGTGATTCATCCTGGTCCTGGGCGTAAATTCAGGTTGTTCTTGTCATTGAGCAGGTGCAGTGTTTTTTTTTTTTTTTTCTTTCTTTCTTTCCTCCCCAGCCCAGTCGTCCCGGGACAGCGCTGACTCAGACCTGGCCGCTTTTTTGCTTCGTGCTTCTTCAAAGGCAGCGTTGCGTGTCTTTGAAGGTTTTCATGCCTTGCAGCTGCACCGCTTTATCCAGAGTGATCTCTCCTCACCTCTCCCTCTCTCCCTCTCTCCCTCTCTCCCTCTCTCCATGATCCCGCCTGTGCAGCTGAGCGCGGGACAGTCCCACCTCAGCCCTCTCCCTGCCTGTGCCTGTGTCAACACATGCATCTGTCGAACTCCGCGAGCAGAGGCTGTTTTTACATGTTCCACTGACATTTGCAGCTACATTTACGAGCAATCACTCAGTCACACTGACACACACCTATAATATCGCTTTATTACATTAAAACAGTGGTTCTCAACAGGTGGAGCAAGTTCAGAAGGACAAATAAAAAGGCTAACATAATCAAATCAAAGATGTATGTTTTAATCAGAATCTGAACCAATGAACCAAGAGCATTATCTCCAGTTCTACCTAAATCCAAATCTAAAAGCTTCTCTAATGGAAAGCAACAGTGTGGTGCTACATTTGAAAGCTAAGACCTACTAACGTGACTTTTCTGTCACGTTGTCGCCGCGTTTTCATCCTTGTTTATGACACAATTTTGATGCTTTTTTTTTAGATTTGGGCAAAGCCAAACTAGCCCTACTGTTGCTTTTTTGTTGCGTTTTCATCCTCATTTTTGTCTCGTTTTTGTCACTGTTTTGATGCTTTTATCAAGAAGCTTTTAGATTTGGGTAAAGCCCATTGTCAGTGAAAACATCCACAAACTAGCATTACTTTTTTGTGCTATTGTGCAAAACGTAACATGAACTAGTAATACAATAAAAATAATACAATAAATCATCGTTCTATACAGAGATAAAGCAAATATAGCAACATTATCTTCACTCTAAATATAATCAATGTACAAAATAATGTATATTTGCATGTCCTGACAAACAACGTGAGGTGAATAATCAAGTTTTATTTTTATTAAGTGCTCATGAGTCTGACTGCAGAGTTATTTAGTGCTCATGAGTCTGACTGCAGAGTTATTTAGTGTTCATGAGTCTGACTGCAGAGTTATTTAGTGTTCATGAGTCTGACTGCAGAGTTATTTAGTGTTCATGAGTCTGACTGCAGAGTTATTTAGTGCTCATGAGTCTGACTGCAGAGTTATTTAGTGCTCATGAGTCTGACTGCAGAGTTATTTAGTGCTCAAGAGTCTGACTGCAGAGTTATTTAGTGTTCATGAGCCTGACTGCAGAGTTATTTAGTGTTCATGAGTCTGACTGCAGAGTTATTTAGTGTTCGTGAGTCTGACTGCAGAGTTATTTAGTGTTCATGAGTCTGACTGCAGAGTTATTTAGTGTTCATGAGTCTGACTGCAGAGTTATTTAGTGCTCATGAGTCTGACTGCAGAGTTACTTAGTGTTCATGAGTCTGATTGCAGAGTTATTTAGTGTTCATGAGTCTGACTGCAGAGTTATTTAGTGCTCATGAGTCTGACTGCAGAGTTATTTAGTGTTCATGAGTCTGACTGCAGAGTTATTTAGTGTTCATGAGTCTGACTGCAGAGTTATTTAGTGTTCGTGAGTCTGACTGCAGAGTTATTTAGTGCTCATGAGTCTGACTGCAGAGTTATTTGGTGCTCATGAGTCTGACTGCGGAGTTATTTAGTCCTCATGAGTCTGACTGCAGAGTTATTTAGTGTTCATGAGTCTGACTGCAGAGTTATTTAGTGCTCATGAGTCTGACTGCAGAGTTATTTAGTGCTCATGAGTCTGACTGCAGAGTTATTTAGTGCTCATGAGTCTGACTGCAGAGTTATTTAGTGCTCATGAGTCTGACTGCAGAGTTATTTAGTGCTCATGAGTCTGACTGCAGAGTTATTTAGTGCTCATGAGTCTGACTGCAGAGTTAATTAGTGTTCATGAGCCTGACTGCGGAGTTATTTAGTGTTCATGAGTCTGACTGCAGAGTTATTTAGTGTTCATGAGTCTGACTGCAGAGTTATTTAGTGCTCATGAGTCTGACTGCAGAGTTATTTAGTGCTCATGAGTCTGACTGCAGAGTTATTTAGTGCTCATGAGTCTGACTGCAGTTATTTAGTGCTCATGAGTCTGACTGCAGAGTTATTTAGTGCTCATGAGTCTGACTGCAGAGTTATTTAGTGCTCATGAGTCTGACTGCAGAGTTATTTAGTGTTCATGAGTCTGACTGCAGAGTTATTTAGTGTTCATGAGTCTGACTGCAGTTATTTAGTGTTCATGAGTCTGACTGCAGAGTTATTTAGTGTTCATGAGTCTGACTGCAGAGTTATTTAGTGCTCATGAGTCTGACTGCAGAGTTATTTAGTGCTCATGAGTCTGACTGCAGAGTTATTTAGTGCTCTTGAGTCTGACTGCAGAGTTATTTAGTGCTCATGAGTCTGACTGCAGAGTTATTTAGTGCTCATGAGTCTGACTGCAGTTATTTAGTGCTCATGAGTCTGACTGCAGAGTTATTTAGTGTTCATGAGTCTGACTGCAGAGTTATTTAGTGTTCATGAGTCTGACTGCAGAGTTATTTAGTGTTCATGAGTCTGACTGCAGAGTTATTTAGTGCTCATGAGTCTGACTGCAGAGTTATTTAGTGCTCATGAGTCTGACTGCAGAGTTATTTAGTGCTCTTGAGTCTGACTGCAGAGTTATTTAGTGCTCATGAGTCTGACTGCAGAGTCATTTACTGCTCATGAGTCTGACTGCAGAGTTATTTAGTGCTCATGAGTCTGACTGCAGAGTTATTTAGTGCTCATGAGTCTGACTGCAGAGTTATTTACTGCTCATGAGTCTGACTGCAGAATTATTTAGTGCTCATGAGTCTGACTGCAGAGTTATTTAGTGCTCATGAGTCTGACTGCAGAGTTATTTACTGCTCATGAGTCTGACTGCAGAGTTATTTAGTGTTCATGAGTCTGACTGCAGAGTTATTTAGTGCTCATGAGTCTGACTGCAGAGTTATTTAGTGCTCATGAGTCTGACTGCAGAGTTATTTAGTGCTCATGAGTCTGACTGCAGAGTTATTTAGTGCTCATGAGTCTGACTGCAGAGTTATTTAGTCCTCATGAGTCTGACTGCAGAGTTATTTAGTGCTCATGAGTCTGACTGCAGAGTTATTTAGTGTTCATGAGTCTGACTGCAGAGTTATTTAGTGCTCATGAGTCTGACTGCAGAGTTATGTAGTGCTCATGAGTCTGACTGCAGAGTTATTTAGTGTTCATGAGTCTGACTGCAGAGTTATTTAGTGCTCATGAGTCTGACTGCAGAGTTATTTAGTGCTCATGAGTCTGACTGCAGAGTTATGTAGTGCTCATGAGTCTGACTGCAGAGTTATGTAGTGCTCATGAGTCTGACTGCAGAGTTATGTAGTGCTCATGAGTCTGACTGCAGAGTTATTTAGTGCTCATGAGTCTGACTGCAGAGTTATTTAGTGCTCATGAGTCTGACTGCAGAGTTACTTAGTGTTCATGAGTCCAATCAATCATCTGCACTAAATGACTGTAAACTTTGCACTGCCACTGTTGACATTTTGATATTTTACAGTCTGTTATAATCTTTATTATTTATTCATATATTTCCCTTTAGAAGTTTTGTCATCACTTTAGATTAAGGGGTTCTCATTAAAGGTGCATTATGCAACTTTTAATGCGGGGGAGAAAAGTCGGTATTTGTGCATATTTCCCCTTGTAGTGACCCAGCGGGTGTATGAGAGGTCAGCATGGCACCTTTAACGTCACAGTGGTCTCTATGACGCTCCGGGACCAATTGTTTAGAAAGTTTTCACCGCCAACAGACCCTCTCACCAGAAAACCTACAAAACAACCGATCCTGGAGCGTTGTAGAAACCACTGTGATGTTAAAGGTGCCATGCTGACCACTCATACAGCCACAAATAACTCATTTTCTGCATAAAAAGTTCCATAATGCACCTTAAAGTATTAAAAAAACATTAGTAATATATTGAGGATAAGGGTTAGGGTTAGTGTTGGCTTGGTAGTTGATAACAATATAATGATCAACCTATTAATATATGTATAAGCATATTATTAATGCTTATAGAAACATTTTATTTTTATTTTATATTAATCGGTAACAAGTACACCTTAATATGAAGCGTTACCAAAGTTCTTATATTCATTCTATATAATTTACCTCTAGTTCCTATTACTTGATTGCGCATTTTCCTGTCTATTTGCAGTGTTTCTTGAGAGCTGAGAGTGTTCTTGAGAACAAATTAATAAAATAACAATGTGTAGAGGTATAATTGTTTCCGCTGGGTCACTACAAGGTCAAATACACACAAATATCAACTTTTTATCTGCATAATAAGTCGCATAATGCAGCTTTAAGGTTGCTTTATTGTCCTCATGGGTGATTTTTTTCTTCAGTCCTTCAATGCTGCTGAGTAGACGTGTAAAGAGCCGCCAAACCACAAGATGTTTTTATCATAAGTTGCCGTTAATCTTTTCATCTGGGTCACGGGTTAAAGGCAGGCCGAAAATCTCAGACCCCACATGTTAAGATTTATGTAAAAAAGTGTCATTTATCCGGGCTGAGGTCTGATCCTGATGTGGAACACCAGCTGGATTTAAAGTCAACACACTTTAACCCGGGATGAAAGTGGGTCGCAGCATGATTTATGTTCTCCGACCATTTCTCTCTCTCGCTCATTCTCTTCGTCGGTGGCTATTTTTACTTGTCTGAATTCCCTCGGTGTCACAGTGCGGCCCGGCTCGGCCCACAAACGGCACAGGCCCTGCTTCTCCCTGTTGTCCTGTCATCTCCTCTATCTTTATCCAGCGCTGAGTCTCCCTCCCTCTGTCGTGAGCTCACTGTCTCTACATCTGCCGCTGCTCTGTACATTCCCTCGTGGGTGGACTGACGACCGCAGCCATAAATTCAACTATTTCAGCATTTTTACTGAGCACTTCTCAGCAGCAGCTCTCTCTCTCTGACATGGTTTTGTTTCAGGAGGCGAGATTTCAGCTGCGATTTAGACCAGCGCTTCTCAAGCTGTGGTCTTTGGAGGTGTATATATGTTTGTGTTTTTAGGTTTCCAGATTTCAAACAAACAACAAGATGATGGCAGAATGTTAGAAGTTTAGTTTAGTCTTGTGAATCTGATTGTGATACTAAAGGGCCTTGTATCATTATTTATAAAATGTATTAATGTGGTCAACCAATGTAGATGTTTGGAAAGATGGTTTATTTTCTGGTGAGAGTCGTTAGGAGTTGCTCGAGAGTATGGAGCACCTTGAAAAGTCAAAAATCAAGTTTGAATTAAGTTTTGTATCAGATAAGAGATATTGTCAACACCTCGACAAGGCTTTAAACATTTCTACAAACGCTAGAAGACTCACATCTTACATGCATTTTGTTTTAGTTGTAAACATGTTGAATATGTGAACATCTAACACTCCAGGGTAAACTTCTCCTGTATGCTATTGGAGAAGTTTACCCTGACTGTAAAAATGGCTGTGAAATATGCTGCTATGTACTGTATTAAACACAGTAAAATTACTGTGAATCATTTTTACAGTAGAATGTTGTGTGGAGTTTTGGACTAATATACACAAAAGGAGCAGCCAAGACAAAATATACAAGAGGCTTCAAAACCTGCTGCTGTGCACTGATGTCCTTCAATAAAATGTCATCACGAGTGACTGTAAATACAACTGAAATTACAGTACAGCATTAATCTTTCATCTAAAAACAAAACAAACTGTTTACAATTTCATTGTTGTTTGTTTTACAGTAACTAAGGTAAATACTGTAAATATATATTGTAAATACTACAATATATACTGTTCCTACTGTTCCTGTAAATCTTTAATCTAATAACCTTGGTCACTATGATGCCAGTTTTGTGTTTATTGAATTTCATCAAAATGTATCTGATTATTAAAATCATAATCAGCTTTAACACCACTTTTTATTTGGTGTATATTCTGCCTGGCAGAGGTGGTTTCTATGGCTACGCCCTTTGCTCCTCCCCTTTGATCGCTGTGTGATTTGTCAACAGTTTGTTACTGGTTTTTCTCTGTGATTTTATGATAATTTTGGTAATTTTACTCTACTCTATATCAGTTTAATCTGTTTCATATGTAACATAACACTTTTAAATATATATTTTAAGTGATTATTTGAATGTTGTATTTCTTTTGACATTTGGTCAAGTTTAGACGTTGTTTAGACGTTGTCAGTCTTTGTCAGATTGCTTATCAGGGGAGTCACTGCCATAGCTCCATAGATACAATGTACAGTTCATGCTTTGACATAATACTTGTATCTGGTGTGGTGCGTTTAGGGGCAGAAACACTGTCAGACACCTGTGATCACCTGTCCTGTCTATGTGATTCCAGAGCTTCAAATAAAAGCCACAAACCCTTCTCGAGTGGTCTCGTCATTGCAGCCTGGGTCAAACTTCACGGGGTTACATATATACAGTATAAGTGTCCTGAAAGCATGCGCAGCTCTTTCGCATGTGTCGTGGTTTGCCACCTCATTAGTAAACAGTTTTCCCCTCAGCGTTAGTTGTTCTTAATGCACTTTAATAATGAGAATCTTGCACTTGTTTGAAACTTTGGTGCACACTTGTTCTGTTTCTTCTGGAGCAGCAGGAGAAAACGGTAGAAGAGCTGACCTGATGTGAGGTGTGAAGGCATGTGCTTCAGGCCTGTTTGAAACTGAAGCTGATCGGAGCTTATAGACATTAATAGTCTCTTACATAAGAGTGCTCGCTGTGATGTGCCGTGTTCCATGTCAACACTGACACAGCTCTATGCAAACAAGACGCTGCCTGACACGAGCGTGTGGAGCTGAAGGCCAGGGATGTCACTGCCTTGTCCATCTTCAAAGTCTATTTCTATAAAACCCTGTTTATGTGCAGTTAACAGAGCTGAACACATATATTAAAGATCTATGTAAAGATCTTCTCCTTAAAATGTTTCATTGGTTCTTATGTATCGTAGAGACACACACAGGCCAGAAATGACTGTTGATTCATTGTGTTGATAGTTTCTAACAGACAGACTTATGATAATGCTTGAATCAGCAGAACTTTTAGAATGTTTTCCAAAATATTTGTCATTTAAAGTGCATATGACGAGTTCATTTGCATAAACAGATCAGTGCCGTTGAAAAAACTCCACGTATGTGTTTTTCATTAGCAGGTCTGTTTCAGTGCCATAGAAATATAATATTTTTATTTTGTTGTATGAAGGTTTATTCAGTTACAAAACATAGAACAAAATGTATGTTATTATTATTTTAGTTTAAATATTTTTTGGAAGGGGGGGGTTCATCTTGACTTGCAAATATTGTTTTGGTTGGTTTATTTTCACCTGTATTTATTTCTATTGATTGATCATACTAGTTCTTTTATTTAATGTATCCTTTATAATATTATAGTTCTTCCTTGTTTCACGTTTGCACCATTCCCCAAAAAATGATAATTGTAGAAACTTTTCCAATGACAATGGAAACTCTTTTCTAATTCTGATATTCAGCTCATGTAGTAACGTAATGTAAACATTATTATTTTATTGTAAAATGTATTTATTTTCATGTGAAACATATAAAAACATAGATAAAAAACATAAATAACCGTAAGCATTAAAACAATGCTAATATTATTAATATTATTATTAAATATAGCATAATATTTACTGATATACAAAACGTGAGATGCCTGCACCTCAAACTAAACACTGATGAGTCATAAATAACATCCTAATGAACAGTACAAAAACATTGCGGAGGCACTGTCCGTGTAAACAGAGGGAGTGAACTGGCCCAAAACAGTGCATGTTCGTCAGTACGAAGGCTGTTGGGACCCGACAGTCAGTACATTCAGATGATGTTCCTATGAGACATGTCCCAGTGTCCCCTCACAGTAACAGTCCACGTGTCCAGACCCTGTCGCCTCTTCAGCAGCTGCACCAGGGCCCCTCAGCGCCGGGGGCAGCGCGAATGCTTCTGTAAGAAACGTATCGACCTCTTCGTCCACAGGCTGAAGGCTCGGAGATTCTCGGAGATCTCCACAGAAAACCTCAGCGCGTCGAAGGCAGAGGAGGCCACGGGGAGGGAGGGGGGCGAGGGCCGGGGCACCTCCTCCTGCAGCTGGAGGCAAACACACACAAACATGAGACAAAAGAGCAACGGGGTAAATGATAAACCTTCCTCGGTGGGCAGCTCATACCTGGTGCAGAGTGGAGTTGAGCAGGTGTGAGAGCTGCAGCAGGTGTCGACTGGCGCCCTCTGCTGGCTGAGTGGGAAGACTGACATTTTCTCTGGCCGTTTTTAACCAGTCCATGTGTGACCTGAACACCTCAGTGAAGTTATACAGCTGCGAGACGGACTCGTTTATCTGTGGAGCGGAGCGCAGCGGGGTCACATCAACATTACAATAATCATTAAAAAAACAACACTTTGTTATTATGTTACGGGATGTTACCTTCATGGAGCTGAACGCAGCAGCTGTGTGTGGTATCTCTGGAAGACTGTCGAGTCTGTGATCTGCAGCAGCGATGAGATTCAGATCTTCGTCTGTCTGTGCAGAAAATCACATTGTTAACATCAAGGGAGCATTATTTTCTGGAAAGATTTAAGTTTAGGCTCAACTTTACAGAAGGGCCTACTGTATAAAATAAAAAGTTGACTGAACTCATGAAGAGAAAATGAATGGAGTTGTACAGAAACGTTTGGTTGACTCAACTTAAAAGATTTTTGTCAAGCCAAAATTGCACAAATCAGAGGTTTCATGAGGTTTGACATATTGTCTCTGGCAAACAAACCTTACAAGTTGACTCAACTCAGAAATACTGCACAAGCTTTTTGAAGTTGAGGCAACTTTTATTGCTCATTGAAATTAATGGGCAACTCAAAATAGCAATCTATCAAACTGCTGCGTTGCCTCGTCTGTGCAGAAAATCACATAGTTAACATCAATGGAGCATTATTTTCTGGAAAGATTTAAGTTTAGGCTCCACTTTGTTGAAGGCCCTACTGTAAAAAACAAAAAGTTGACTGAACTCAGAAAGACTCAACTTAGAAGGTTTTTATTGTTCCAAAATTGCACAAATCAGAGGTTTCATAAGGTTTGACATATTGTCTTTGGCACACAAACCTTACAAGTTGAGTCGACTCAGAAATACTGCACAGGCTTTTTCTGGAAAGATTCAAGTATAAGCTCAACTTTACTGAAGGCCCTACTGTAAAAAATAAAAAGTTGACTGAACTCAGAAAGAGCAAATGAAGGGAGTTGTACAGAAACGTTTGGTTGACTCAACTTAAAAAGTTTTTGTCAAGCCAAAATTGCACAAATCAGAGGTTTCATGAGGTTTGACTTATTGTCTTTGGCACACAAACCTTACAAGTTGAGCCGACTCAGAAATACTGCACAAGCTTTTTTAAGTTGAGGCAACTTTTATTGCTCATTGAAATGAATGTAATTAATCAAACTGCTGCGTTGCCTCACCAGGTCGTGCAGTTTTCGGGAGAGGTGCAGGAGCCGCTCGACCTGTGGCGCCATGGAGCCGAACAGAGCGCAGAGGGCGGGGCTGTGGGCGGGGCGAGAGAGTGACAGGGCGATGAACTCCGCTAAGAACAGCAGCACCAGGCAGGATATCGAGTCTGGGAGAACTGCAAACACACAGAGGCAAGAGAGTTAGAATGTGCAGAAGAACCACATCTAATAAAATGGGTTTCTGCAGGACACTGAAAATACAAGCTTTCATTTTGACAGCCTGCTAATAAATCAACAATGCCATGATGAATGCAGTGTGAGCTCAGAACTGCTCAGATTGAGTCAAGTCATGGTTTGTAGACTTTGACACTTCCATGTTCTATCCACAGCAAAATAATATGAAGTAGTTGATGCGAAATACTCCAAGCATGTTCTGACAAGGGAAGAAAGACGTAACATGGGAAGCAGACTTTGTGTTAAGCCTATAACTGTTCACATTCGTAAAGTTTTTGCATGAAGTTTTAAAATAAACGTGCACAGATCCATCACAGAGAGTTCTCCATATTTGGTTTTGATGAATTTCCAAAACAAACTCCTCTGGCAAAACCGAACACAACCCGAAACAACACAGCGATCTCTCCGTACGCTGCAGACAGGCGGTAGAGTTGGTAAATAAGGCCTACATATCGAGGTCAACGTGAGGTCATGCACCCTGCTACAGTCATTCAGCAGCGGCGCGTGTGGTTTTTGGTATTAGAAATGTGGCGGAAACAGACAATACTCCCCCTCACGGAGACATTACACATCGGCATCTGAAAAAGTCAAGTTATCCCATTACTAGTCAAAATATAAATCAACAAAACCTGACCTGTAGGGCCTGTAGTTACTTAAAAACTTCCACTCCGTGCACAGAAGTTCGTGCAAGTGAAGGTTATTGTGCCTTTTATGACTCGTGTTGAGGAAACGGGTCAAAGAGCGTTTTTTGTGTTTGTTTTGTTAACTCACTCAGGGGAAGGAAGTGTTCAGCTCTTTTTCACAGATAAATCACAAAGTCAGTGGTGTAACCGACATGCTGCAGAAACATAAAACCATCCGCACTCTGTTTCAGCTTCAGCAGAGACAGTTGGAGTCCTTGACAAAAGACCAGTGGCTGATCCTTCCAATAACTTCCTACAGATGACAGTGTTTTATGACTGGACAGGATTTGGAACTGAATCCATGTGGTGTCTTGCTAAAGGGCCCAAACTTTCCCATCAGCAGAACTGTAGATCACTGTCCAACGTATTCCATCTATATTGTTGCATGGACTTACGAAACAGCTCACATGGAAAATAACAGTTATTAAATCATTTCCTCGTCACAGCTTCCATTTCCTTTACGCACGAAATGAAAGCCTGCCCGTATCGCTGACTTTTGCGTAGGTTTTTTTTTTTTTTTACCAACAATGAGTCGTTGCAACGGTTTGCGGACACAATGGGTTTCCTTTGTGGCCCTGCGTGACGCGGGCGCCGGGGCCGGTCGACCTTTTTTGTGAATGGTTGCAGTGATTTCAGTGCATTCCCCGAGGAAGCGCAGAAAAAAAGCCCATAGGCGTGTAAAGGGAATCTGATCCGGGGCCTTTATGAGCAAACGCTGCCTGGTAATTCACGGAAGTTTCCAGCCGATCGACAAAGAGCCACAGCAGGTGCCTCTTCCTGGTCTGTCGTCTTGGAAATGTGTAAAGGGATTGACAGAACCAGTGTGACTGCTTTGTAATACAGTATCATGTGTGTATATGCCAACTGGGCCAAAATACTTCACACAGGTGAGGAACACAACAACCCTCTCACAGATATTATTATCTATTCAAAACATTACATAGTTTGACCTTTGATCCCAGACAGTGTGGGGATTCACCTTATGGAGTTTATGCGTTTTGCCCGTGAGTTTTCGACGGACCCATGTTCCCTAAAATCACGGTTCTCAACTGGTAAAGCTTCGGGGCGTACTTTAGCTTTCAATACAAGTGACAGAATTCATTTCAATTCAAGACAAAAACAAGTTTGAGCCTGTTTTTGTAAATCAAAGGAGTATTTATTGACGTTTTGTTTACTCACTGCTGCCACAGCAGGTCATATGTGTAACTGCAGCTTGTATATTAAGCTTTTGCATGACCCGAAGTAACACCTTTTTGAGTGACAGTGCAGGATTGGCAGTTGTGGTGAATAGATCTGGGTTCATTCTACACATTAGGACATGGCTGGAACATGTAGGGGGAGGAATTTTCCTCCCCCTTAACTTTAACATTTTTAAACTCTGTATAGTCCCTTTTCATGCGCAAATAAAGTTTTGTGTGTGGGTGTGGGTGTATTGTAGTGACCAATCAGGTGTTTGAGTGGTCAACATTCGATCACAGTGGTCTCAAGGACGCTCCAGGATCAATTCTTTGGAAGGTTTTCACTGCTGACCAGAAAATCTACAGAACAATTTAACCTGGAGTGTTGTAGAGACCACCGTGATCAAAAGAAAAGGCCAAACATTCATACAGTACAGCTAGTTGATGACTACAAGGTCAAATACACACAAATATCTTTTTTTTTCCGCATAAAAAGTTGCATAATACGCCTTTAAGGCTGACTATCAATAAACAAGTGTCAATAGTCCTTTTTGGCAACGGTAAAAATGGCCATAAAGGAAGATCAGATACGACTTCATCAATCTCAGTGGGGAAATGATCTTGTTACATAAAGGTGTCTTATAAGGAATTATAACTAAAGAATTCAAGGAGGCAAAAAGATATAAATACAAATCCCCCGACCCAACCGGAGAGAGCCACAGGCCTAACACATTTACATCGGGTAAATATCTGCAGATGGTCCTCCATATGCAGTTTAAGCCATTTTTTTTGCTTTGATGCCTCTGTAGTCAACAGACAGAGGGGTGAGTAAAGTGACTTCTCTTATGTTTTCCTCCAGACAGATTGTGAATCAATAATGAATAACGGTCTATGCATTGCCAAATCACCAATATAAACTCCCCCATCCTGTTTCTACAGCTCTATCTGAGCCTATCTTAGTCTAATCTGCCAATCACCCCCTCCGTGCCTTGTTTTGTCTTGTCTCGCGCCTCTTCTCCGGATAAAGCTCCCCTTTGTCGACAGCATAACACACTCACCCAGAGAAGTTTGTGTGGGCTAATCTCTCCAATCATTTACTTAAAAACCCATAACCGAGACGCGCTGGGAGAAAGCGTTAGATCAGGCCAGAGGAATGGCAGGAATGCACCAGTGGGGGTTTTTCCCAGCGTGCCTCGGGAGCTGCAGCTATGCGTCACGTCAGGCTGAATGGCGTGACATCACGGGCGCAGACACGGTTACTGCCGCTCCACTCGTCCCAGGCCGCTGCAGTCAGTGATGTGGGAGGTGAGAGGTCGGCCATGAGGAAACGTCTGCTCCGCGGACGCCTGTCCCGTCGCAGATCAGTGGAAAGTTTTAGATAGTTCCGAGTTAAACAAAGCATGACTTCATCCTGAAACAAGTGATTTATAAATAGTGCTCAGACTTTTTCTTGAGTAAACCCCTTATGATCAAATCTTTGGGTATTTTTTCACATTAAGAGGATGTAATGTGCTTCTAATTTGGGAGTTTACTCACTTTTCTCTCTCTCTTGAATAACAGGAATTGTCAATAAAGATGCTAAATTGTACATTTCCAAAAACTGATCAAAACAATGAAAATACATTCTATTCCCATGCTCCACAGTGTCAGATTTGGACCATGCGAATGTATTTGTGTGGTTACATTTGTATATTTTCTCTACGGTCCGTCCCATACGGAGATATTGTAAATATTGTGTTTGTCTGGTCAGACTCAGACAGCATCAATGACCCAGTGTAGTCTGTGGTGTCTGTGAATCTGCACATGCCCAGACAGCTGTGGTCTGAGCAGGTGCGAGACTCAGTCACATCTGGACGTGAGATCCGTCACCTGCGTCTAATGAGATGACACCGCAAATATAGACCAGGGAGATTTGGGACTGACATTTGTAAGGACAAGCCCCGCCCCCCAATCCTCTCATGCACACATTACACTCACACATTCAAACTTAATCAGATAGAATAATGACTTTATTTTGCTTTTAGGCTTGTTCTGACAAGTTTCTCAAAGCACTGCACTATAGTTGGAAGGAAGGAATGTATAATGCCATGAGTATAGCCACAGCTGCCCTTTGGGACAGACTGATCAGAGGCATGGCTGCAGACACCTGTGCCACCCACATTAATTCACTCACACATCAGTTATCCTGGACTACTGTACTTGTTCTTAGTGGTAGGAGAAACCAGAGCACCCGGAGGAAACCTACACAGACACATGGAGAACCTTCTTGCTGTGAAGCACAAGCACTGACCGCTGAAGGAATCGTGGCTGCTAATCTGCACCATCAGATCCTCCGACCAACACCAACCACTCACTCACCAGTGTTGGAAAAGTACTTAACAATGGTAGTATATTCTATATGTTTGTATTACATATAACTGTTTCAAAAATGTAGTCGATTTACACTACTTTGAGTTACTTTTGGCAAAATATAAACTGAAAATAGTAAAAAAAATAAAAAATAAAAATAAAAAAAAGCCACAAAGCAAAAGTGCAGTCAGAGATTTCCTTTTCCTTCACTTTCCCCCGTTTGGTTTTGAGGACATTAACTACACAAGATCTGATTCACTAGTGTCCAACATGATTTGGCAGAGTGCATTTTAAATGCAGTTGTAACTCAAGTTACTTAAATTGTAATGACTAATATATTCCAGTATTTTGTCTAAGTAATATGTTATATTCCTTAGTTACTGAAAAAAGTGATATATTTTTGTAGCTTGTTACTTTTGTAATATGTTACGTTTCCCTCAACACCCACACTCATACAATGCTCCTATGGGCGGCTGTGACTACAATAGAAGCTTTCCATCCTGAGTATGCAGTGAATGAATAACGACTGTGTGTGGCTTTTATACATTATACATTCAGACAGGCAGTGGGTGAAGAGTCTTGCTCAAAGACACAAAGGCAGTATGCACCTGCAGGAGCCTGGAATTCAACTACCAACCGTCTGCAACATGGGTAAAGACGGCACCGATCAGTACTCTAAGATACTCTAAACGAGAACATGGGCCTCTAACACGCCTGAGTAGAACCAGGTAGATTCTCAGTCATCCAGGTGGAAAATTCAAACTTATAACGACCCGCCTCCTGGAGCAGCTTTATGAAACTCATCCAATGAAAATATAAATAAAAATGAAGCAACAGATCTTTTTATCTACTAGAAAATATTGCTATAAAAAGAAAACTAATAGTTAATATTATTATTTCCAGCACGAAATATAAAGTGTGTTTGCGATAAATTGTGGAATCAAAAACAACTAAATAAATTGCCACTGCCCAGCGCTAAGCTTCAAAAGTCTGGCAGATTTTGCAAGAAAGACATCAACGGGTAATCACGAGCCTTAGCGGATTTGTCCCGGTTTTAAAAGGTCAAACAAACAAATCATTCACGTTAATGACTTTTGGAAAAAGACTAGAGGGACGCGAGCAGGAAGACAGTGTCGGATAGAAAAACATCCCTGAGTGTTGGGCTCCGTCCCGGCTCTGGCAGCGCCGCCGCAGCCACTCAAGAGCTTCAGTGAAACGGCCAACTTCGATGGACTCCGCGGCTCCCTCTGCCATCTCACTGTTCACACCGGCCGATTGGAAACTTTGGGTGCATTTTTTCTGCTGAGTGAGGAGCGCAGGACTTTCCAAGATACATTTTTTTAAAGTCTACCCCGCTCCCTCTCTCTCTTTTTAATGTGGCGAGAACTTGAGTTGACCCTTGAAGACATGAGAAGGGCGCACTGTGCGGAGTTCACGTCATTCGCTCGACAAACTTCCTCCGAACCGCGCCAAAAAACTGGAGACTGTTTGTTTTCCACAGCGGGCACAAGACGGCCATAAATCAAGAGGAGGCCCCCGGCTGCAGGACGGGCTTGAAATATATACATTCAGGGCAGCTTTACGGGGCGCGAAAGGAGGAGCGCGCGGTGGGGCAAAGGCGGGAGATGCTTGTGATTTGTGTAACTGCATTTGTAAAAGGCCTCGGACCTGACCACAAGTTACAGATCTGAAGAGAAATACTAGTGGGAGCATTAGGGAAGGTACAGGAAGTACATTAGTGGAAGTACAGTTATCACAAAAATGAAATGTGGAAACATCCTGCACAGTTAAAGGGACTATACAAAATGTTAAAATTATGCATTTCCCTCCCCATACATATTCCTGTCTCTAAAATCCTGCACTGTCACTCAAAACGGTGTTACTTCGGGTCTGAAGTGCCGTCATGCACGAGCTTAATATAGAAAGTGCAGTTACACGTATGACCTGAGGTGGCAGTAGAGAGTATAAAATGGCGAACTTGCATCTAGCCCCTTTAAGGGACTAAATCACTCTTTTGGGCACATTTACGTTTTAAAATTTGAGATAATCTCTATGTAAGGCAAAGACAGTAAGTAACTGGGCTGGTAGGGCGCCCTCTGCATGCAATAGTGAGAAAGACTTGTTCTGAAACAGTGGAAACGAGCATTCACTTTGAGCTAACTGCATGCTCACCAAACAAAGGCTCTGTGATGAACACACTTAAAGCACAGAACTGCTCAGAATGCATCCGTATATGCATTATGGGCTGTAAAAATGTGGAAGACGCAACAAAATCTATATATATGGCAGTAGCGCTTCAACAGTAAAGTAGGGCTGAACGATATGGACACAATTTCATATCTCGATATTCATGCCAGATATCTCAGATATATCATGATACGATACGATATTACTATGGTTTAGGTGAAAACCAAGCCTTTTTCAGAAGAAAAAAATGCATTACATTTGTTTTTATTATTGAAAAATACCACAAAAAAAAGACCAAACAAATGTGTGTTTGCTGTTAGAAGCTGCACCTCCCCAGACCTGGCTGTAACTTTACTGGGACCGGGACGTCTCCACCTCCACCAGATTTCAATAGGTTAAAGGAACAAGCCATCATTTTCCTATACTGATATATGTTCTTACCTGAGCTTAGATGAGTTGATGTGCACCTGTCTGGTCTTTGTGTGTGCGCTCAGTCACGCCCAAAGACCAAAGATGTTGTTAGCATTTGGCCTCTAACAATGTATTCCTATAGCTCCAAACGGGTGCGAAGTTGGAAGCCACCACGCTCTTCTATGGGCACAAAGACCAGACAGGTACGTATCAACTCGTCTAAGCTCAGGTAAGAACATATCTCAGTATGGAAAAACTGGGTGCTCTCAGTCATGCAAAAAGACCAAAGATGTTGTTAGCATTTGGCCTCTCCCAGCATACCAAATCATTGTAAATAAGTGTGCATTATGAGGCCTAAATGGAAAAAAAGCATGTGGCCAACTTTAACTTTTTTTGTATTTTTTTCCCCCTCCTAGCCTTAAGAAATGCAATTATATAGAAAATATTAGATTTATCTTTCAAAGTTGATGAACTAAATGAAGTTGCAGTGGGTTTTGGAGCGCCGCTGCCACCCATCTACTTGAAATGACCAGCTCATGCCTTTCCTCCCTCTCATTTAAACCCGGCTGAGGTGTTAATAAACTGTGTGACTGACTGACGGGTTTTCAGCACAACGCGGTCCCTCCTTTAACCGTGTCACTTCTTCCACAGTCACTGGAACAGCCCTGGACTCTGCAAACCTCGAGTGCAACGTGCCAAAACCAACAAACTCCTGCCCTATTTATACATACGTCCACGCAGGCCTATGTTTAGCCCCATACGGGTCGCGTATAAACCCACTGTGAATGCAAACACTGGGAAGCTTTAGGTGAAATCCTAATTATGGCGTTTTCGTCGCAGCGGTCAGCGTGGACAGGTTCCCCCCACCCCCCCCTTGTCTCGTGAAACAGCTTTTGGAAAGACTTCGCGATGATCTTGTTCATGTTTTGGCTTGTTGGAAAGTGCAGTAATTGTATGTAATTTGGTCTTTGATCCATATCCAACCACTTATTGAGGACTGAGGAGTGGACTGCCCAGACTTAACCTCAGCAACACCTCCACAAGTTCCACTAAAGGGCAACAGCGGCGCGTCGATCGGTGGTTTTTCTAAAGACGAACAAAATGAGCAGCTGAGAATAAAAATGCAGGAGCTACAGCTGATGGTTTAGATGGATTGATGTACTATGTATCTTCTCTATCTTATACGCTTAAATCGAGAAACTGCAGGTGAATAAAGTAAAGTGAATACAAGAGATATTAATTGGAAACGTTTGACAAAGATTCCTGATACAACGATGAGAAAAGCCGTTTTCTTTCATTTAATATACTGAAGGTATTTTCTAAAAAAGCTGATATTTGTGGTGACAAAATTATTGAACCTGGTTTGAATTCATTGGCCCATTTTTTTTTTTTCATTAGGTGCAAAGATTTTCTTTCGGAGGGGATGTTTGATATATTACTTTGTCTTTGAATAACCAGTTCCCTAATGCAATAATCTGGCAACAATATTCAGAGTTTGCCTTGTTTTTGGGGTCCAGTACTCTATAAATCAGCAAAGAAATGAGCTGTTAAAAGTAAGCCATGTGTAAATGTATTTTGCAATGTTGGATTAATCAATAAAACCCCATCTATAGGTTGACAAAGCAAAAGAAAGTCATAACAAAGCAGTCCTAAGTAACTCATGCCCCTAGAGGCCATAAGCACCACTGCAGGTGTCGTAGCATGTTGCAGTTTTTTACTCATTAATTGTCCGTGAGAGTAAATACTACGCTGACAGAAAAGACAAAGGGAGAGAGGGATATTGTACATCCAATTACACAATGGAGATCATTTTCTTGACTCAAACTTGGCTGTAAAAACAGTTTAAGTGGTGCTAGCCCGCAGTTAGCTTTATTAGCTTCTTCTCCGTGATTCCATGAGTGTGTATTGGTGACTCCGACCCGGTGGCAGCGAAGTTGCAATTGTGGTTTTCTGGCCAGAGACACCAGGGGGAGATGGGATGATAATGGGGGGGTCTTTCCCCCATTATCATCCCATTAACACTTGTATTACCCCCTGAGGGACTACGGAAAGGATTTATGAAGGTAAAAAAGTTACTTAGTATTGCTTTAAGTGCATTTACTCCAGTTCAGCTTTACACAAGACCTACAAAATTGATTTGGAATTGTGCACTGTTACTTTGTTTTTTTGTTGTTGTCTGGTTTTCTCTGTTTTTTTGTCTGTTTTTTTACTTTTGTTTTTTGTCGTGTTTTCCTTGCTATTGTTGCTTTTCCTGCACGTTTTTGTACTTTTTGTTGTATTTTCATCCTCGGATTCATCGCTATTTTGATGCTTTGTTCAAGAAGCTTTGAGATTTGGGTAAAACCAAACTGGAGAAAGTAACATTTGCTCTGATTGTCATCAAGAAAAATAATGTCACAAATCCATTCATAATAATCTCGCAGAATGGAACAATAGCTATAAGCACTCCGATGATTATTCGTAATCAATCTTTCTTTATCTATCTTTCACTGTTGGAGACTAATGTCTACTGTTTTCACTTTAAGAAGCACATTCAGATCCAATCTTATCTCTGATCTTTTTATTATGACCGAGTGTTTACACAGGACTGTCTGCCTCCTTTCACATGCACGTGCTGGTGAACTGATTACTCCAAATAGTAAAGTACATTAATACTTCACTGAACACTTGTCCGTCTCTCTGCCAGTGCCGCCTAAAGCCCCTAGCAGTACTCAGACCCAGCCTTTTATAACAAGCCTCAAGAGCAAAGCAAAGAATGTCCTCCGAATGATATACTGGCCAATCATTTACCCACAACTGGACTGTAAACTTTTGCCAAATAGGTCAAAAGTAGTTCTCCCTTCCAAATAACGTGGTTGCATTGTTTGCTTGGCTTCACCTTGAGCTGTGTGGGAAATATTTATGCAAGTCACATAATCCTTGACGTAACCCTTGAATCTGAACATGGCGGAACGACTGACGAACATGTGGGAGTTTCTAAGTAGTTTTAACAGGTGCATCAAAGTAAATAAAACTGTAACATTTGGACACTGCATTTGCCAGAAGTGGTCCTGCTCTGTCACAATCTATATGTATACATAAAGTCCTATTCTTCCTTGTTTCAGCTGCCTTTAGGAAGGGCTCTCTGTGTGTGGAGCCTGGGGTCCACAGGGATCGGTTTTGGTCCCAGGACTCTCCTTTGAAATGAGGCCTATTATGGTTCAGAAAAGGTCACCACATACACACACACAAGATACTGTTAACCCTGGTAATGGCATGAAAGGGAACTGCCGGGAACTCCTCATGGAAGTAGATTAAAAGTCCTCTAAGGAAGAATATCATGTTGGGAAGTAATCATCTGTAAGGGCTTGTCAACTCGTGAGGAAATAACAGATGATGGTCCCATTGGCTACTGAATTATAGAGTTATAGAATTGGATTTGAAAACATTTTCTTTTTTACAGCAGGAAAGAAATCTCAACCATACATGATGAGTACTGCATATAAAAACTCATCAACTTTGTGCTTTGAGCTAAGATTAGTAACTTTGTGTTAAATGCTGCGTTCATGTGGCCTGGGGTTCTCGTTTTCCCGAGATGTGACGTCATTGTTCCCAGTTGGTTTGTGCTCATGTGCTTTTTATGTGGGAAAGTGGGGATTTTGATTACACCAAATAAAAAGCAGTCTTTTATCACTGATTAGCCTTTAACTGAGCTAACCATTTAAATACGGCGTGAGCGTCTCAAAGTCTAAACAGTCTGTTGGTTTTATAAAATATCACGTAAATAGCATTAATGTCAGGCTGTTCTCTCACCATTATGTAACTCCAAGGACAATAGATCACACTAAACTCAACAAAGTATCAGTGTTTAACGAAATAGCTCACATTACGATAAATGAACAATTCAGTTGATTTCCACGTCAGGTGCTGAAGCTTGTTTTGACTAGAGTTTCCAATCGCTTTCCCCTTTAGAGCGAGAGTTCATGTGCTTTTTCCAACTGGAGAAAACTTTTTCAGTTCCCAAGGACCACATGAAGACCACAAAAGATCCAAAGTTTGGTTGGATATTAAGTTACCATCTTAAAGGAATAGGCCACCGTTTTTACATACTGAGATATGTTCTTACCTGAGCTTAGACGAGTTCATTTGTACCTGTCAAACACAGCACAAACGGCGTTAGCATTTAGCCTCTCCCCCTCTTTACGTAACCATATTTAAATAGGGAAAACGTGGAAGAGCTTGGTAGCTTCTATCTTCACCTGTTTGGAGCTATAGAGGAGAGGCTGAATGCTAACGCCGTCTGTGCTGTGTTTACGTGACTGAGGGCACGTGTGAAGACCAGACAGGTACACATGAACTCGTCTAAGCTAAGGTAAGAACATATCTCAGTATGTAAAAATAGTGGCCTATTCCTTCAAGCTAAATAAACCAGATTAAGCAGCAGTCTGAGCAGAGCTGTCCAGACTTCCTGCTCCACAAATACCTCCTCCAGCTGTTCTGGGGGGACTCTGAGACGACACCAGGCCAGCTCAGAGACATAGTCCCACCAGCGAGTCCTGGGTCGTCCCAGGAGCCTCCTCCTAATAGGACATGCCTGGAACACCTCCCGAGGGAGGCGACCAGGAGGCATCCGGAACAGATATCTGACCCTCCTCAGCTGCTCCTCTCGACATGAAGGAGCAGCGACTCTACTCTGAGCTCCTCCCTGGTGACTAAGCTCCTCTCCTTCCCTCTAAGGGTGCGTCCAGCCACCCTGCGAAGGAATCTAATTTTGACCGCCTGTATCGACAATCCACACCTACTATGTTACATCTTTAGTATATTATGAATGTTTACTTTATATCATCCTTTTTTAAATAATTTATACTTGTATTCCCAGATTTTGTATATGCATGGCTTCATATTCTGCTACTGATAATTATATTTTTCATTCTTATTTTTGTTTCTATTTGAGCTTCTGTGACGATCAATAAAGTCTAAATCTAAGCAATAATAATGATAGTTCTTCATTTGACACACACATTTTAAATAAATGTATTAGAATTAAAAAGAAATAATGCTATAGATCTCAGTGAACTAAAAACAAGACCAACAAAAGGAGTTAGAGATACCTTTTGAAGCATTAGGTTGTACACAAACACACACAGGGGTTTGGCAGCCGCAGTAGTAACGTTACTCAGCTCTAAAACAAACACAAAACAACATGTGCGCGGTGACTTGCAGTGACCTCATCTGACAAAAGGCGGCCGCGGATTACATCAGACGGGATTAGATTGAGACGCGTTCGGGGACCCATCGAGCTTTTGTTGCGCAGATCACTCAGAGCGCTGACTCACGCGCGGATCACATTTCCCATGCTCCCTGAACGTCTCCGGGCCGAGAGGAGAGAGGAGAGGGAGAGACGGAGCTATGTTACAGTAAGAGTGGTGATGTCGGAGCATGATGTCACTGTCTGCCTTAGCATCGGGTCAACATGTTTGTGACCTAGAAGCTGCAAATCCTTTTCTAGATGCCACATACTAACTTACGAGCTCACAGAAATACATTTGGACTGTAGTAACAGTAGCAGTAGTGTTAGTAGTACTGATATTTAACATACTATTTAATGCATAATGACTTTTAGAAACAGGATTCGGCATAACAGCAGAACTGGTATGGGGTTGGGACCCAATACGGATATTTATGACACCTTTGTGGTTTGAACAGCCTATATACAGGCAAATGTTGTCTTTTCCCACTTAATTTTGTCTATTTAAAGCAGTACTAAGTAGCATGTTTACCATAATAAATCCTTTTCGTGGTAATACAAGTGTTTATGGGATGATTGGAGGGTCTTTCATCTCCCCCTGGTGCCTCTGGCCAGAAAACCATGCCTGCAACTTGACTGCCACCGGACCGGAGCCACCAATACACACTAATAGAATCACGAAGAAGAAGCTAGCAGGCTAATGGGCAAAGCTAACTGTGGGCTAGCGTCCCTTTAAGCAGTATTTACAGCCAAGTTTGAGTGAAAAAAAATATTTCCATTGTATAATTGGATGTACAATATCCCTCTCTCCCTTCATCTTTTCTGTCAGCGTAGTATTTACTCTCCAAGACAATTAATAAGTAAAAAAATCGCAACTTGCTACGACACCTGCAGTTGCGCTTATGGCCTCTAGGTGCAAGAGTTACTTAGTACTGCTTTAAGCATTGAATCAGTATCTGAAATGGCTTACATTATCAAAACACCTCACCACAGCTGATAATAATGGATTTAAGTTGCACTTTTATACTTTATCGGCGCTGAAAATGATTTTGTGACCAATTTTTGTGCCCCGAACCACTACATGAGAAGCATTAGTCCTGGGATCTGCAGCCTTTTGAATCCAAGAAGCTAAATCCTTACCCATAAAGAGACACAGCAAACTCTGATCAATGCATTTGTTGTGAAAATGAGGACTATACTAGCACAAAATACAAAAATACTGATACAAAACGGGGCCATGACACAGATTAGACCAAACATAAAGCATCTCCAATACTATACTGGGCCGTCACTCACTGGAGAGTCAATGAGCCACAGGAGCAGGGCTAAAGAGGCTGCCTTTTCCTGGACGTGTTGTAAAATCATGCTTTGTTTGCAGATCAGTAGTTACAGGAACACTTAGG
This sequence comes from Gobius niger, assembly GCF_951799975.1. Taxonomy (NCBI): domain Eukaryota; kingdom Metazoa; phylum Chordata; class Actinopteri; order Gobiiformes; family Gobiidae; genus Gobius; species Gobius niger. Next base: position 27,047,518 of record NC_136865.1, on the reverse strand, counting down.
GGGAACAGGCCAAACTCGTTAACAAACAATTCCCATAACAAATCCTAATATTGTCTCGAATCTTTGCCAAATCCTTCCCTTATCGACGTTCACAAGTATTTACTCGACAGCTTTCGGTACGACGCAGTAATTAAGAGACATTGAACAAGGAGCTTAAAAGGGGGACAGTACCCACTAAATAAACAGCACCATCTGTTCGCCCAGCTGTACGTGCACCCATGACACACGCTGTCTAAAGCCACTCCTGAATCCTCCGCTCAGATAAGTGAAATCTGTTTACTCTCTTACGTAAAAAAAAAAAAAAAACTGTTTCAAAACTTTCCCCCCGCTGAATGTTTGCTGGAAGGCCTCCAAAAAACATGCATCTGGATCCAATCTCGCACCACAACTGCCGCCTTGTGCCCTTTCCCTCTCGGGCCGTGATGTCATAGGGGGCTCAACCAATGGGAGCGCGGAGGGGGCCGTCCCCCCGGCTGAAGTCCCCCCCCCCCCCCCCCACCGGGTCCGAAATAATGTCTCATCATCGTCGGGGACCACCTGCAGAGACGCTATGACGCTGAAGGGTCCCCCAACGAGAGACCTCGAATTAATTCAACCGCACGCACCGCATTAGGCTCCACTTCAGCTCAAGAACTTTGCAATACTGAGACTCAAAAACACTTCAAGTTGTCAAGCATCTATTCAGTTTTAACGCTTTATATTAAGGTGTGCTCATTAAGTATTAATAAAGTAATAATAATATGGTTGTAAAGTTTTATCACACTGCTTATTATACATTTATCTGTTAACATACTAATATGCCATTAATAATATGCTTATTCATAGCCGACATTTAACCTAACCCTAAAATGATTACTAATGATTATTAATACTGAATGAGCACACCTTTAAAATGAACATCTCAGGCATTACAAAACTGTGATGGCTTTTGAATTATCATTACAAACCAGTTAAGACAAAATGACCACATTCTATTCTCGTTTGTCTTCAGAAAATCACATTAGCCAAAAAGTGTCAATGCAGCAAAACACATTATCCCCACAAAATGTTACGAAAGACAAAAACAGCCGACCTAATAATGTGACGCAACGATCATCTTCGTCATTTACACAGAATTTCATCACCCTGTTGCAAAGCGTGTGTGTGTGTCGTGGTCCTTTCAATGAACCACATACAAAAAAAAAGTGAAGCGCTTACTCTGCTCTATTCTATAAACACCGATATACAACCACAGCCCTGGTGCGCTTTCTCCAGTGCTGCATAACCTTACGCAAACATTATGTTAAGAATGCTGTTAAATCCCATTACAAATGACTAATTCAGCCTCGACTGTAAATCTACGTCTGGCCCGCCGGTTTAATGGCACGTTTCCAACTCCGTAGCTTCTGTGCTTCGCTCCTGTCGACTCCAAACAAGTGTCCACTGACCGCGGCTACTACAGCCTCACCTAAACAAGACATCAAACCGCCGATCTTTGGAAACCGAGCTCCGAACTCCTGTGTACCGTGTTAATATAAAATCAAACAAACTATAAACTTCATAGACGCCAAGTGCCATAAACGACGATCCATATCTGTCAGTGTCAAGAATCAATGGGCAGTCGAGCTGGCAGGTTTCCAAACAGCCCCTTCAGCTCCATGTGTTCTTACAAAACAGTCTCACATCGAATCACAGAATAAAGGAGTGGATGCTAACAAATCTGTGGAATGTGCTGAAGACACATTTCCATCTTTGCTTGTGTGCACTCCTCCAAACAGCGGATAAATGACACATAACCTCGCGTAGGACTCACTTTCTCAAGACTAAACGGCAACCGACTAAATCAATGAAACCCTTCCGTGTCTCAAAGCGCTGATAAAAGACCACACTGGGCATCACTCGAACCGCATTATAATGACAAAATGAGCATCGGCCGACCTTTAAGAGCGTTTAAAGGAAAGAAAACAAACACCGGGCTCCCTCCTGCTGCTTTAAAATGCATATAATTCACTCCATACACAAAACATACACCTCTCAACCATGAACTTCACTGACAGCCTGTTGACAATGCCTGATTGCGCGGCGGCAGCTCTCATTAACACACTGAATCACGCTATAATTGCTAACCCCACTCTCGTACGCCGAGCTCCAGGCATTCTCAGACCCACGTGCAGCCTCTCACACCCTCCCTCCCTCCACCACTCTCCTCCTCTCCCCTCCCTCCCCCCCCCCCCACCCTCCCTCTCCTTCACAAATCCAGACCTGTTGGGAGAAGTCTCAATTTTTTAACAAACTTACTTTTCATTTTCTGTGCGTCCCGTGAAATGCTGGGTGCTCTTGGCTTTTTTTCTCCCCTGGCTCTTGCCCTCTCTCTCTCTCTCCAGCTCTCTCCAGTGTGTGTGTACAGTAACTTGTGCTGTGTTTGTTATGGTGTGGACAAATGTAAAAGTTCCCCTTTTTATAGCGGGGTATGACACATCACCTGAGTCATCAGCCATCGTCGCCATTCAACAGGCTTCGACGCCCACAGCCCGGACAGTCCCCCCCTCCCCTCTGCCTCTCCTCCCTCCCCTCCCTCCCTCCCTCCCCGTGCACTGCGCTCCGACCAGCCACCTTTCATCTGGACACAAAACAAAAAAAAGAAAGAAAAACTTCTACTTTCTTTGTTTGCGTGTTCCGCGGGGATCTGTAAATGTGTTAATTGATGTGAGGCCAGATAGTAGCCCGGCAGCGTGTTTTTGTTGACAGAAACCTCAGCCTGGAGAGATGTTTCACAAAATATAAATGTGCTGTGGAGGTTTATTTTATTTTAATTAAAGGCTCTATACTTTTCTTGTAGTGGAATAGAGTTTCCTTTGTCCTACAGTGTATTGTGAAAGGCGACTCGAGGGCATTTTTCACAAGCAGCTTTGAGTATAGGGACAGGGATGTTAGTAAGGTTAGGGACGAGCCTGGTTCATATATAAATACCACTTGGTCCTAAGATTCAAACTGTGATTGTTTTTACACTGTTTGATTTTGTTACCAACTAAATTTGAAATCGTTATTGCAAAAGGTTTCATGTTTTGGTTTGTCTTTTATTTCAAGACACATCGTAGATTCTCACTGAAGGCGTTTATGAATGCACTCATGTGGGATAACTTTTAAAACAAAAATAACAAGGTTGCAATAGACACTTTCTCAACGAGCCAGATTGAGTCACCAGAAATGGTTTTCCTTTATTGTCCCATGTACCCCTCGAGGTATCAGTATATACTCCAAGTACCCCCTAACTCAAGGATCCTACCCTTATTTTAACAAAGTGAGCAACTACACATTGATTATTCAGAATTTATTCGAGTGTTATGTCTAGTGTTTCAGCATTAACCTGTTACCTGCCACCTCAGGGTTAGGGTTAGCATTTATACATATCCAAATCTCAAAGCGTATTGACAGTAGAGCTTACATATGCCACTGTGATACCTTATTTGAAAGCTAAGATCATCTACTTTCTTAAAATATGTGTATGATCTGGGCGAGTGAAACACAATTTACGTTTGCCCTAATCATAACCCTGTTCCTTGATAAGGGTGGACGGCAAGTAGCAGGTTAATATTAACTTTTCTTTGAAAGTAATATTGAAAGTCTACTAGATTTTTTTTTAATCTGAGGTCAAGTATCCCCTTCCAAGCGCTCCTCTGGTTAAAGGAACAGGCCACAGTTCTTCCATACTTTGATATGTTCTTACCTGAGCTTAGACGAGTTGATACGTACCTGTCTGGTCTGTGTGCCTCTGAAAAGGGTGTGGTAGGTTCCAACTTCACCCCCGTTTGGAGCCATAGGAATACATTGGGAGAGGCCAAATGCTAACAACATCTTTGGACGTTTTGCGGGACTGAGCGTGTGCACAAAGACCAGACAGGTACGCATCAACTCGTCTAAGCTCAGGTAAGAACATATCTCAGTATGGAAAAACAGTGGCTGTTCCTTTAAGAACCACTGCTGCACATTACAACATTAGTAATGCAGATTAACATAAACATAATGTTAAAAAGCACTTAGCAATGAGAGTGTAAACTATTTATTGTCCCATAAATGTCAGGGGGAAACATGCCCCGAATGCCAATGTGTTATAACCCAGAGAAAGCCAGAATTCCTTTAATAATTAACAGGCAATAAGGAAAAAAAAGCTTTGTATTTCCTGGAGTCGTGTGTGTTTAAATTTGGCATCTCCGGCCTTTAACCCCAAAGCAACTGCTACCGCCGACGGGCCGTGCGCTGCAGTTTGAGAAGCATTGACAGGTTAGTTTCAGTGGTGCGAATGTATAGCCGGTGGATGTGAGGGCCCTCTGTCCGCGGGGCCTCTCCGCTGCAGGTCCCGTGTCCGAGGGAAAATCTGGGTAAGGTGTTGCCTCTGAAGTGATGGAAGTAGATGACTGCATGAATAATAAATGCAGGAAGATGATGGAGTTGTGTAAACAGAGCTCTTCCTCTCTCTCTCTCTCGGCACATGACCTGCAGGACTCCAGCTGAGGGGAACGTGTCCAAATGAAACTGCTCCTTCAATACATGAACCGAGCGGAGCAGCCTGAGTAATGCCACTTTAAAGCCTAATAAATAGAGTAACTTTAATGACGTCTCCAGCTCGTCTTTACAGTCCTCATCCAGGTCCAGGTTATAGAAGTGACTGTGCCTTTAAAGTCATTTTGCTCAAGGTGAAGTAATCACTGGAGTTAAAAATGACTGCTTGAGTTCTACTGAAGAGCTGAGCCTCAAAGTCTGATTCATGCTTCAGTCGGGACAGAAATTGCCAGAGACAAAACATGAAAATGCCATAGAAATATATAAAAGGTCAAGGTGAAGGTCAGGTTTATTTATACAGCACATTTAATAGCAGTGTTCTGGCCCAAAGTGCTTCCCACGTCCAATGAAGAATTGAAATAACTCACAGAGACAAATGGAACTCTGAAACAGGAGTCAAATACAAAAATACAGAAGTACAGATACTTCATTATAATATCACTCGCGCAGATGTAAAAAAATACTGAAAAATAAAATGTGCAGTTACTTCAGAAAGTTATACTTGACAAATGGAAATTGAGTGACTTAATCTTCACCTCCTGCTGAACGTAAAACAGGTCAAGTGTCAGAACCTTTTCTCTGATGTAATAATGTTGTAATATTGTTCATATTGTTCTGTATCCAAGTCCACCTTATTTGTAAAACCACATATATGACATTGTATAAACTCGAAAGAAAAATAGTCTTTTCGGTTTCACCAGTGTTTGTTTAAAGGTGCATTATGGAACTTTTTATGCAAAATGAATATAGTGCGTAATTCTACCCTTTCATCGACTAATAGCTGTATGAGTGGTCGGTATGGAGCCTTTACCTTCCATAACGGTGGCCTGGTTTCCCACCAGCAGTGAAAACCTACCAGAAACTCTAAAAACAATTGATCCTGGAGCTTGATAGATGCCACTGTGATGGAAAGTGAAGGCGCCCTGCCTACCACTGCGTCACTAAAAGGTCAAATATGTACACACACAAAAAAATCCCCACATACACAGTTGCATGATGCACCTTTAATATATATAATAATACTGCTAAATAAAAATAAATAAATAAATCTATAAAGGGGAAGGAACACTAGGCATTATAGTGAAATTGATCATAATCATATATTAATTTGGTATCGCTTTAGATTAAGGTGCTCTCATTAAGTATTAATAGGGATTAGTAATCATTTTAGGGTCAGGGTTAGGTTAAGGGTTGGCTATGAATAAGCGTATTATTAATGGCCTATTAGTATGTTCACAGATAATAGTATAATAAGCAGTGTGTTAATACTTTACAAGCATATTATTAATGCTTATTCGTATATATTTTAATATTCAAACATAAATAAATTTAAAAATGAATTCATTTAATATTTATTTATTTAGCTTTTATTTAGGTGAATGTAGCGTGTGTGTGTGTGTGTGTGTGTGTGTGTGTGTGTGTGTGTGTGTGTGTGTGTGTGTGTGTGTGTGTGTGTGTGTGTGTGTGTGTGTGTGTGTGTGTGTGTGTGTGTGTGTGTGTGTGTGTGTGTGTGCGTGTGTGTGTGTGTGTGACTCACTCATTTGAGGAAATTTTTGGAAAGTGAGGACATTTTGGGTGGTCCTGACTTCTTTGAAAGACTGTTTGAGGGTCAAGTTTTAGGGTTAGGGTTAGAATTGGGTTTAGATTAAGGTTAGAGTTAGGATTAAGGTTAGGATTATGGTTAGGTTTAAGGTTAGGTTTAAGGTTAGGGTTAGGATTAAGATTCAGGTTCAGGTTAGGATTAAGGTTAGGTTTATGGTTAGGTTTAAGGTTAGGTTTAAGGTTAGGGTTAGGATTAAGATTCAGGTTCAGGTTAGGATTAAGGTTAGGTTTATGGTTATGGTTAAGGTTAGGGTTAGGATTAAGATTAGGGTTAAGGTTAGGTTTATGGTTATGGTTAAGGTTAGGATTAAGGTTAGGATTAAGGTTAGGTTTAAGGTTAGGTTTAAGGTTAGGTTTAAGGTTAGGATTAAGGTTAGGATTAAGGTTAGGATTAAGGTTAGGATTAAGGTTAGGTTTAAGGTTAGGTTTAAGGTTAGGATTAAGGTTAGGATTAAGGTTAGGTTTAAGGTTAGGTTTAAGGTTAGGATTAAGGTTAGGATTAAGGTTAGGTTTAAGGTTAGGTTTAAGGTTAGGTTTAAGGTTAGGATTAAGGTTAGGTTTAAGGTTAGGTTTAAGGTTAGGATTAAGGTTAGGATTAAGGTTAGGATTAAGGTTAGGTTTAAGGTTAGGTTTAAGGTTAGGTTTAAGGTTAGGTTTAAGGTTAGGATTAAGGTTAGGATTAAGGTTAGGATTAAGGTTAGGATTAAGGTTAGGTTTAAGGTTAGGTTTAAGGTTAGGATTAAGGTTAGGATTAAGGTTAGGATTAAGGTTAGGTTTAAGGTTAGGTTTAAGGTTAGGTTTAAGGTTAGGTTTAAGGTTAGGATTAAGGTTAGGTTTAAGGTTAGGTTTAAGGTTAGGATTAAGGTTAGGATTAAGGTTAGGATTAAGGTTAGGTTTAAGGTTAGGTTTAAGGTTAGGTTTAAGGTTAGGATTAAGGTTAGGTTTAAGGTTAGGTTTAAGGTTAGGATTAAGGTTAGGATTAAGGTTAGGTTTAAGGTTAGGTTTACGGTTAGGTTTACGGTTAGGGTTAGGATTAAGGTTCAGGTTAGGGTACGGTTAGGATTAAGGTTAGGTTTAAGGTTAGGGTTAGGGTTAGGGTTAGGGTTCAGGTTAGGATTAAGGTTAGGTTTAAGGTTAGGGTTAAGGTTAGGATTAAGGTTAGGTTTAAGTTTAGGGTTAGGGTTAGGATTAAGGTTAGGTTTAAGGTTAGGATTAAGGTTAGGTTTAAGGTTAGGTTTACGGTTAGGGTTAGGATTAAGGTTCAGGTTAGGGTTAAGGTTAGGATTAAGGTTAGGTTTAAGGCTAGGATTAAGGTTCAGGTTAAGGTTAAGGTTAGGGTTAGGTTTACAGTTAGGTTTACGGTTAGGATTAAGGTTCAGGTTAGGTTTACGGTTAGGATTAAGGTTCAGGTTAGGGTTAAGGTTAGGGTTAGGATTAAAGTTAGGGTTAGGATTAAGGTTAAGGTTAGGGGTTCAGGGTTAGGGTCTGGGTAATATATTATGTCTATGAGTGTCCTCACTAAGATAGCTGTACAAGATTGTGCGTGAGTGTGTGCGATGCTGAGCGGTGACGCACATTGACAACCTTCATGAGTCTTCCTCAGGGCAGCTGTGGCTACATTAGCAGCCAAGACCGTATATGGAGTGAATGAATAATGCACAAAATTATACAGCGACTTTGAGCATCTGGAAAAGAGCTTCATAAGAATGACGTATTATTATGAGGCAATTTATTTAGTCAGTTATTTAGTCAGCATGGATAGATAATATACAATACCAAAAAAAATCTGAAAAAAGGCAGACAAAGCAGGATCAAATCTGCCAAAATCCTGCGATAGTGCAAGTCGTGCTGAAATCTTGCCTCACTCATCTATTTATCCTGAAGTGCACAATCCATTATCCACCCGACACTTTCGCTCCTGCAGCCTGGAGCGCGGCCAACGACCCGGGCCAACCACATCATCCCCCAAAACCCTGCATCATTACTAACTCTGAGCTCACGCGCGTGTTTACTACGTCGGCTGGAATTTCTGGAAGTTTGGAAGCGACCGTATTTCTGAACAAAATCATTTCCTGACTTTTTTTTTTCTTTTTTTTTTTCGAAATCGTGGCTAAACTTTTCTGCCGCGCGTAGATTTTGGCGACGCATGCCTCACTTCCTGCCTTCAAAGCCCTGTCATTAGCGTGTACATAACTCCACGCAGTTTCCACTCGTTTGAAGTCGGATTAATCAGAGCGTTTCTTGTGGGGCTTGTGGTCACGAGAGTTAAGTAACCAAACGTAGCCCACTGACACTGACAGTAACAAGTGTTTGGCTGCAGCTCAACAGTATTAGATCAATATAAGTGAGTTACCGGAGCTGCAGAGGAAACAAGGGTCAGCAGTCAGTAATCGAGGCGAACTTTTCCTTATTGTGTAACTTTAAATCACGCTTTAATGTCGGGGCCTCATTAAAAACACATTGGGACTTTTATTGGAGCAGGAGCGGTTTGTTATAACTGTGAAGTTTACTGGAGATACTGTTAAAAGTGTAAAACTGTGTGAAATATGCAGTGATGTGTCATTTACGATCGTGCGACAGGTGAACTTGAGAGAGAGCTCATTATTATGTAGGACAAGTGTAGTTTGATTCATATACATTTGGAAATTGTATATTAATGACTTACTGTTGAATCTAAACATTATTGTCATTTTACAGAGGGACAACACTTGACTCGTATTGCTGGGCCTATAAGAATATATAGAGGAAAAAATATTTTGTTTTTGAGAAGATTTTTGGTCTTGTACAGAGAGATCATGGACCCAGTGACTGATATGAATGATCATTTTTGTAATTCAAATGTTTTCTTTATAGATACGATAAAGTGTAATGCAGTAAACCTCTTCACCCCCGCCCTAAGCAAGTGCATTTTCTCCCGCTCAGCTTTACCCAAATCTAAAAGGTTACACAAATGAGTAACTCCTCATTTGAAGGTATTGAAAGACCGACAACCCTGATCTAGAAGGATCTTTTTCCACGCGTTGTTGCAGCGCGTTTTGACATTTCATTTCATGACATTTTTGTTATTTTTTCGTAATTTTTTTGTCATTTTTTGTCATATTTTTGTCACATTTTTGTCATTTTTTCGCATTTTTTCTGTCACATTTTTGTTATTTTGTCGTAATTTTTATGTCACATGTTTTTGTAATTTTTCTGTTTTTGTCACTATTTTAACACTTTTTTTCAAGATACTTTTAAGTTTGGGCAAAGCCAAACTGGAAAAACTGTGCTCTGTTCAGGTGGGGGTTAAGAGGTTAATAGGAAAATCTGGCTCCTCCTGGGTCCTGTGACATCATCACATTCTGGAACCTGAAAAACACCATCATATTACGTAACGAAGTGCATTTTCTCCAGTTCGGCGTTACCTAAATCTAAAATCTCCTTCAAGCGTTTTTGTTACGCTTTCTTTCAGGACGCTTTTAGATTTGGGTAATGCCTGGACATCTGGATAATAACTGGAGAAGCTTGTGCAGGTGGGGTTGAAGAGGTTAAGGTTCTCACAGAGCTGCTCCTTTGGCAGTAGATTTAGATGAAATGTTGGTGATTTCAGCCTCTTCTTTTCCTTTTTATTGAGTCACATTTTAGTCAACGGAAATATCTGGACACTTTAATCACAGATTTCGTCTCATTAACGACTTTTGATTTAGTTTGGCTGCTTATAAATGAGTAAGAAATGATGAGCAAAGCTTAGTAAATGTTTTAGAAATGACAAGACAAAATGCTTCAATAGTGCAGAGTCATCGTAGTGTTACCTCACAGTTTATTGCATCATATATTTCGCTATTGCACAATTAGAAAATTATTCCAAAATGCAACACATATTACAAAATGTGGTTTTATTACACAAAGGAGTGAGTCTCCCCCCTCCATTCAGGACATTCAGGATCCAATGTCTCTTCAACATACGTGTTTGGAGACTTCTTGTGACGTGTCTGACTGAGAACAGAATCTAAAAATGACTTCCATTTTTCTGTATCAGGTCAGGTTTTTTGCACAAAGTGGATTCCCAAGAAGTGAACTTATGATCCAATAATAAAAGTGCGATCGCCACATTTTTTGATTACCGTGCTGGACGATAATCGCTAAATCCATTAGACAACCAGTGCCGGTAACTTCACTGGGAGTGGGTTCGTCTCCATGGAGATGTGTCTAAAGTCAGCAGTATTAAGATTTCAGGAGGTTAGTTCCTCATCCAAACCCATTCTTTGACCCACTGCAGAAAGAGCATTTTCTGTGTCGAGCTGCTCATTAGCTGCATGCTTTGTATTTGACAATATAGTCCGAAATGTTACACAGTGTGCCTTTAAATACTTACTTTATGTCTCACTCAATATGACATTCACAGCAGACAATGAAGGGGAATATTTCTTTATTGCCCGTTAATCGCATTTATTTTGGATAATCGTGACCCCAAATTTCATTATCGACTCCTCCCTAGTCAGGCGGCTGAACTCTCTCCCTTCCTCTGCTCCCCCTAAAAGCCTCTGAGTGGACAGTATTGTGACCCCTGTGAGACCTTAACCCACAGGACTATACAGATAGAGATGAGACTTTGTTTTGCACATCAACAATATCCCTAAGGTTGGGCTTTTTAAAATGTATTGACATATTTTATCATTCAGCCAGGGTTTTGCTATTGTACATGTTTTCAGTGCGCACCCGGAGGAAACAGACGGGCCCTTTTTGTGCCAAAGTGCCACCCACGTTTTATCTCTACCCGCAGTAATCTCCCTGTTACGCTTTCACCAACCTTACTCTCGCCGTCCCAGCACTCAAATTGCCTCGCCTACAACATTACATTTTGACCTCGGTACGCTCACAGCCCAATTCTGCGTAACTACAGTAAGTTTATTCCTTGAAATAAACACTAAAAGTACAGCCCACGTAATGTAAGTTTCACTTCCCCTTTAAACGACACTGTTGGGCAATCGAAAGACGTTGGGTTCCTTTCCCCTTATTCATTCATCTTTAATCTGAAGCCAAGTATTTGTAAACTTCCCTCATGGTCCTAAGGGTGACATCTTCAAAACAGGCTGGTCATCTGCAGAAATGTAATTGATATTAATATTTTACTTATTTATTCCTTCTCCAATGCTCCTCAACCAGAATACAGCACCCATTCTGGTTGTTCCTGCACTCAAATTGCCTACACTACGAAGCGTCCAATGACCAAATTTACACTACCTTCTCTAAACACTCCTTCTGCCCTGAAATCTGTCCATCTGCTGGAAAGCGCTGGAAATATTATCCTTTTAACCTCTTAACCCCCACCTGAACTGAGCACATTTTCTGTACTTTGACATAACCCAAATCTAAAAGCTTCTTGAAAAAAAGCATCAAGAACGTGACAAAAACAAAAAGGAAAACTAGGATGATAAATGAGCAACAAAAGAGTGACAAGAAAGTGACACAAACAATAGAAGTGACCAGAAAACTATGAAAAAATGGGTCAAAAACACAATAAAAAGAGCCTTGAGTTAGAGGAGCTCATGTTGAATTGGAGGTAGGTTTATTATCATTATTGCCAATGTAAAAATATACAAATGTCGTGTGACCTCTATGATGCTCCAGGATCAATTGTTTTTTATGGTTTCTGGTAGGTTTACCCTGCTGATGGACCCACTCACCAGAAAACATACAAAACAGTTGGTCCTGAATCGTTGTAGAGGCCACTGTGATGGAAAGTAAAGACGCCATGCTGACCACTGGGTCACTCAAAAGTCAGTTACGCATAAATATCAAGTTACATCAGAACATAAAAAGTTCCATAATGCACCTTTAAGTGTCCAGTGAGTTTACTACATTTGTATGTGTGAAGACTCTTCGTGCGGCAGAGAGATTCCTATATGTGTTGTATCATCGGTCGAACTGGCACAGATTCTACAGCTCTTCTTTCTCAACGCTCTCATTGAATACCGGCTGTTCTGTCAAAGATTAGTAAAACATTTGATCACAGTGGTCTCAATGTGCTATGAGCGCATACAAAGCGGCGGCTACTGTATATTTTCCACAGATTATTGCATTACGAGGAGGTTTCCAGGCAAGACTCACAGCTAAGCCACACATGCCTTCTATTGTTCTGTCTAATGGATGTTCACTGGAGAATAAAACAGATTAACCGCTAAGCTCTACCCAGAGGAAGGTGAAAGGTGACTGTTGTGGAGCGAAGGGAGGAAGAGGAAGGAGAAGCTGACCAGTGCAGGACACCACGCTCTGAAACAGGGACAAACCCAGGAGGCGTGGCACCGTTTCAGAGGATCAGAGGGCACTGAAGGCAACCAGCCAGGTTTATGGATGGATGGATGGATGGATGGATGGATGGATGGATGGATGGATGGATGGATGGATGGATGGATGGATGGATGGATGGATGGATGGATGGATGGATGGATGGATGGATGGATGGATAGATAGATAGATAGATAGATAGATAGATAGATAAATGATAGATAGATAGATAGATAGATAGATAGATAGATAGATAGATAGATAGATAGATAGATAGATAGATAGATAGATAGATAGATAGATTTCTCTAGATACTCCTACTAAAACATGTACAATAGATGAATCCTCAATCAATCAATCAATGGTTTTGTATAGCCCAATATCACAACAGGAGTTGCCTCACAAGGCTGCACCGAACATTAAGGCAGTAAAACAGAGCAATAAAAATATATGGAAGATATATAGGTCCACATCCAAACCCCTTCTTTGATTACCCTTTGCAACAAGAGCATTTTCTGTTTGAGCGAATCCTCAGGAGCATGTTTTGTATAATCCGAAATGCTACAGTGCGCCTTTAAGAGGGTCGTTTTTCCCAGTGTAAAAAGTCCTTGATCAACATTTATTGTGCACGTTTTGACGAGAGAAACATGGAGCGGAATCAAAGTAATTTCAAAGGCGCCATAGACAAACAAAGAGAAGAATTTCTGGACATTATAAAGTGTAACTGCTTTAGATTAGTTCAGGAATTCCCCCATTTCCACACCTCAAATGCAGCGGCGATGTAGGTGAATACTTTTCCTGTGCGAGCGGGAGGAGCGTTTCTGAGTTTGGAAAATACAGCAAACGTATGTTAAAGGTGTCTGGGTTTACGGCCAGAGTAAACCTGGATGTGTTTTAATTCTCTGATGGGGCGCGGGGCCGTGTGTGTTTACCAACAGTTGGAAAGCCTTTGGGGGATCCACATCCAGTGCTGGTAAATGGGTGCAATAATACCGCACCGCAGCGCTTTAAGAGGTGGGCTTTTTGAGGTTTCGACTCGTTTTAGGGGAATTTTAGCCACCGCACTCCTTTATGTACAACAAACAGGTTACGGCTTTATCGGCGCACGTTTGGGAAGGCAGCAGTTTGGGCAGAGGCACCCAGACTTCCTTCTTCCCAGACGCGTCTCTCCATCTCTAAACCCTAGTGCAACAATGGCATTGTCAGTGTCCAGCAGAGCATGAGGAGTGTGTTTGTCTTGGCTGCTTTTGTACCTTGGAATATTGCAAAGAAAGATTTAAAGAGCTTAAATAATGCAAGCCACAATTCTGAACTTGTAGCACCTGCCCCAGCCTCCAGATATCGACAAGAAAACAGAGATTTCAAGAGTTAATTTACAAAACAGATAAGTGCTATTGAAAAGAATGATGTCCTTTTCTTTGTGCTATTTTAGTGCCATATACATTTGGAGTCACTTCCTCTTAATAAAATCCACACAGGTGTCACCTGTAAAGAAAAGTGACGAAAATCCAAAAAGTTTTTAAGAACAAACCAAAGATATCTGCCGTGCACGGTGGCGCAGCGGTTAGCACTTGTGTGTGAGTGGTTGGTGGTGGTCAGAGGAGCTGATGGTGCAAATTGGCAGCCTCACTTCCATCAATCTGCCCCTGAGGCAGCTGTGGAGGATGGTGTGAATGAATAAGGACTGTGTAGGTCTTTGAGAAACTTGGTAACACAGGCTGGAGTTGTGCAGCACAACTGTGTTGTTATTGACTGACTGTGGACCCTTCCTTGTGCAGTTTCTGCATGTTCAGCTTCAGCAAGTTTTCAGGAAAATTCCACCTTCTGCAGTTTTCCAGTTTTTTTTCTATGGGATTTATGCCCATTCATTTGTATGGGGGAAATGGCCCATTCATTTGAATAGGACTTCAGGGACTCGTTGTGCAATTTGAACAATTTCAGCATTTGCAGTTGTAAATTCCGCAAAGTTTCTAATTATTATCATAAGATTTTGCAAATGAACTCTTTATTATTATTTTATACAGTGATTTTATTGTCGATTGGATTTATAGATTGTAATTGTAATGTTTTATGTTCACACCTGTCCAGGGACTGCGGATGGAAAATAGCTGCTGAGCTAAATCTGGTACAAACCATCTCCTCTTGTAAAGACTAATGGTTCTGTACATTGTCCCTGTTTCAATAAATAATGATAATAATAATAATAATAATAATAATTTGTAAGCAGAGGTTTCTTTTAAATATCTATATGTGTGTTGTTCAAATGCAGAAATTAAGTGAGAAGCAGCCAATATAGTTTACTCAAGTAAGAGTATATTTTACTAATGTGGAAATTAAAAGAGTGATGCAAATACTGAATACCAAATACAAGTACATACAGTTGAGTGAAAGAGTTATTTAATTGCAGATAAATCATAAAATAACATTTGCAAAGAACACACCATGCAAATATATATATATATTTTCTAGTCTTCAAATATGGCAAAATGAATTAAAGTCTGAATTACTTTGGCTCCAACTCATTTTCACATACTGCTTACAGATTTACTCGCGATGAAACTCAATGTGTTTCTCAAATGAAAGACAGCACAAAATATTAGCCATATAAGCAGAAGCAAAAGGTTTGGTGAGACAAAACTAAGATGGAAATAAGCACCATTTTTACCTCAGCTACAGTTTTCACTTTTACTGGAAAGTGTGTCTAATGCTAATGGTGTGGTTAAAGTTACTGTCACGCGTTTGGCTTTGACCTGCCTTGTATTTAGCACAGCCTAAAGATGAGTACTTTTACACATCACTTTGACCTGACCTCGGCGTGGTGCTGCAGAGGAGGCACTTTTTACTACAGGAGGTAATCAGCCCTCTGCAGATGCCCCGGGCCCGCTCGTTCATCCCTGAGTCACGGCGAGGGAAGCGATGTCAGCGTAAAAGTGGCACGAGTATCAGAGCGTCACATTACTCACTGATGGACTTAACAGAGGCTGGCGTCAGGGTCACAAGTCACTGCATTTCAGGAAAACAAAAAACCCCAAAACGTTTGACTTCTCAGGAACCAGTGAGTTTCCTTTTTCTGCAGAACAAGTTGGCACAGAAAATACACAAGAAAGTGACGCAGCTGTGGAATAGATACAGAATCTGCTCCAGTACAGAGAGAGAGAGCTGCAGCTGTGGAATGAATGATGTAACTTAGAGAAATGCATTTTCAGCTTCACCCCTTTGAACAGTGGCTAACAATTACTACAAGCTCGGTTGGAAAGTTTCTCTTACTACTCTCTTACTACAAACTAAGCTACTACAGTAATCACAGCTGCCCTGGGGTAGACTGACAGAAGTGACGCTGCCAATCTGTGCCCCCTTTGACCACCACTAACCACTAACCACTCACTCCATTCACAGAAACAAGAGTGAGGGAAGAGTCTTGTCCAAGGATACACTTTACACGGCCTCGCATTGTGAAAGAGTGGTTCAGGAAGCATGAGATGGATCGGCCGCCACACAAGGCTTTGCATAGTGGTCACATTCTCCCATCATCAATACAAGATCTTGGTGATAAAAAATGAATGCAATGCTGGATCTTTTGCTATTGCAGAAGTTTATTGAAACACAGTGAAAGTGTAATGTAATCAGCAAGCTAAAGGCGCTACAACCAAGCAGAGTGTGTGTGACCTGTGACCTTTTTTTCTGGCAGTGTAGTTCCCTGTAGTTTTCACAATGAAGTTGCACTTTTTACTCTAACACACTAACATGGTTGCAGATTTGTACGCATAAAAAACATAATTTGTGTGTGTGGGGGAGGTAATCGCATCAATTTCCTTGTAATAAATAAACAATTTCACTTTTATTTAAACTTTGAACATATATTACTCTTACTTAAAGAGACTATACAGTTATGTTAAAACTAAGTATTTTCCTCCCCCTACATGTTCCATTCATGTCCTAATGTGTAGAATGAGCCCAGACCTGTTCACCACAACTGCCTCTAAAATCCTGCACTGTCACTCAAAAGGTTGTTACTTCAGGTCCGAATTGCCGTCATGCACGAGCTTAATATAGAAGCTGCAGTAACGCATAAGACCTGAGGTGGCAGCAGTGAGCATAAAAATGACCAACTTGCATCTAGTCTCTTTAAAGCACAAAAACGTACTTCAGGTCAAATAGTATTACAAAAGAAATGCTTAAAGCCACATTGCGTAGAATTTTACCTAGTAAAAATGTAAATACAAGCATTTATTATATGACAGATATTTTCATCATTGAAAAATAACTCTTACAAACAAACATTAACCTTTGCTGTGAGCGCCTCAACTCCTTTCAGACATGACTGTAACTCTACCGAGAGTAACAACAGGAAGCTGCTCTTTCTCTGTCACTGGACCCAAATTGTGGAATGCACTGCCTTTGACCTCTTAGACAGGCCCAGTCACTCACAAGTCCCAGCTGAAAACCTATACATTAACTTTTGATCAACTTTTAGCATTGATTCATTGTCTACTGTTGGATTAGCACTGTATATGGTTCCATTTATTGTATTTACTTTATTTTTAATCTCTTCTGCATCACTTAGTTGTGTTATTGTTGTGTTGTTTTTAAAGTGCATTATAAATAAAGCTGGACTGGATTGGGAGTGGGTCCGTCTCCAGCTCGTCTCCATGGAGATGTGACTAAAGGCAGCAGAATTTGAGATTGAAACAGGTTTGGTTTCTCATCCAAATCCAGTCTTTGACAACCCACTGCAAAAATAGCATTTTCTGTGTCAAGTTAACTCATTAGGAGCTTTTGTTTTTATGGCAAGAGTACAGTCCAAAATGTTACGCAGTGTGCCTTTAAGTATTCAAAGTAAGTAGGGAAATATAGCATTGCAGCATCCTCAAAAACTCTGAGTACAAAGTTTAAGTATATTGACTTTGTTACTGACCACCTCTGCTTATGTGGCTACATTTGTGTTGGTTTTAATTTTAGTTTTACTTCAGCACTTGTCTGGGAGCAGTTGGTGCCTCTGAAGCTGCTGACCCGCTGAACTGAACTGGGGGGGGGGGTTAGCGCGTCATAACGGTCCAGGGGATGACTCCTCGGCTCTGCCTTTGTCCCGGACAGATAACCCTATATGGGGCAGGGATGGTGCTTGTTTTTTAGGTGCCGCCCGTGTCTCTGTGTTCGC
This sequence comes from Gobius niger, assembly GCF_951799975.1. Classification (NCBI taxonomy): domain Eukaryota; kingdom Metazoa; phylum Chordata; class Actinopteri; order Gobiiformes; family Gobiidae; genus Gobius; species Gobius niger. The sequence continues at coordinate 27,029,952 of NC_136865.1, read as the reverse complement.
TCGTGGGGGTCCGTTGGCCTCCAGTGCGGTTTTGCAAAGTTCCACCCACTGTTTCATCATTTCCACAGCCACCCACGCCGGATGCACGCTCACTTTTATCTGGGTTTTCTCTTCCCCTCGCGAGCCCTGACCTCTGCTGAGAACAGGAATGTGTAGAATGTAGTCAATAATAGACGCGGGAGGCGGGACTATGCTAATGATTGACACATTTATTTCCCTTTTTGAGACATAATAAGGTGATGAAGTCACCAAGTGAGGTGGGGAGAGCAGCCAAAACTTAAGCTGTAGAAAAAACACTGCAGGTGAAGGGGGGGGGGGAATATATTTAAACTTAAAACTTAGAACTTGAACCTTCCGACTCCTGGCACAAATATAAAAAAAGATGTATTGCAAGTTTTGGGTTCTGAGTAGTTCTGAGATATTTAGGTGTAAAGTTTTGCCCTCTCATAGAACAAAATGTTTTTTGTTCATCATCAAAAGACTAAGGGCCGAACCCCCCAATTGTAGCCCGAAGTAAAGCACTATTTTCAACAAATGCCAGTGTTGTACATCATATGTGGCTGAATTTGGTGTTTTACTAAGACATTTTACAGGAATTGACAGCATTCTTCAAATTTTTGAGTACTTTAGCAAGCATTTGATGATTTCTAAAATATTATTTCTCAATATCATCTTGAGGGCCAGAGGTTTGATGATGGGGGGCTGGATTTGGCCCCCGGGCCTGACGTTGCCTACCACTGGTGTACAGAGTGGGTCTCTGAACAATATCTGAAAAGCTCATTTTAGAGGAAAATGTCTGATAGAACAAATATGACTAAATGTGGTGACAAAATCTAAATAACGAATAGATTAAAATAAGGATGCGCCGATACCGATACCAGAATCGGGCCGATGCCACACGCTTGTACTCATACTCGTACTCATTTTTGAGTATGAGGAAATTCCACATAGAGCTGACTTTATTACAGATTTAACCAGAGCTAAATGTTGCTAGTGCTGCAGCGTGGAGTCTGCAGTGGTTAACAAAATAGTTTCAGTTTCAGTTTCAGTTTATTCGGTCAAAATTATGACAAAAGATTTACATTCAGTTAAGTATACTTCTTCATAACATAACATACAAAATGACCGAAAAGGTATAGGCTGAAGCTAATGCTTATTTTGCCTACCCTTGTTTACAGGCTAATGTAATGCTAATGCTAATGTTGTTAATGTTGCTAAAGCCGCTAACTCGCAGCTAACAGTTTTGGCGATTCTGACGCCGTTTTATGCCCAGGGGCTTATTCATCTGAAAAACTAACCCAGCGGCAAAAAGTACTCAGAAAATCCAAATTTAAGAGATACAGCATGTCCATATACTGTATAGCGAAAACGCAGCAAAACAAAATGCCGCAGCTACTGGATAAATTACTATAAACACACGAGAAAATCCACACTGAGCGAAAAGAGACCATTTATCTGCAGTAATAAGTAACATCTCAATACTATTGTTTGACTTTTTTGTGAAGTTCATAGTTTCACTTCCTGACTGGACACTGACAGGAAGTGACATAAACAGAGGCAAACCACCTTTAACGGTTGCCGTGCCCACTATGTTACGTCAATGGGAAATGAGTCAAACTGCTATAACTTTATCTTAATCTATGTCTCTTCCTGTCAGGAGATTAAAAAGTCAAATAAAATAACTTTCCAGCGTTTCTTCATTAAAATCGCTGCTTCACTGATATAGAAATAATAATTACTTACAACAGATGTCATCAGTCTAAACAAGTCAGCATTAAAACCTGTCACATGCACTTTAAATGTCTTTGCAGTGTCTCCTGAACCTGTCTTATTTTGCTGATCGTGAAATGAAATGTTTTGTCCTGAGTATCCTGCAGTTTGTGAAAAAATTTAAACATTTTTTGAAGCATGTTATCAATAGTGAGCTTGCATGGTAGCTTTTGTTCACATTACTGTGAAAATCACCCTGAAAGTGACTCACAGCCCATCATCATATCAGTTATAGGGCTTTTAATACAACATTTAGCATACAAAGTAGTATTTTTTGTTAATATAGCTACATTACTCAAACATGTGTAGTATATTATTCAAAAGAACATTGCTCAACTTTTCTAAGGGTTTGTGTGATAAAATTACTGCATGAAGTACTTGAAAATGTAACTGAATGTTTAAGACTGAATGACTGATTACTCCTGACCTCTGCCCGAGCATTTGCGCTCAGCATGATGTAAGATGTTACAGGAAGCTCCATTTTTAGACATCAAAAGACACGTGGAGTCGGAGAGTGTTTTTGAAGCCGCATTAGGCAGGAATTTGGACAGAGGTCTCGTCCCATAGACGTGCACCGGAGCGAGAACTCAAAGACGGCGGCCGCGGCGCGATCACAGACACTTCTGGATGTTCAATTATCTTCAGAGACCAGCGCAGCTCTGAAGTCCGTCCAAGAAAGACTAGAAACATGTCACTGATGAGCCGAAAGGACAGAGACCTCACCGAGGCCGCGCTAAAGACTCCATTAGGATGAAAACTCTGCACAACTGAGCACATTCTGACAAGCTTTTTATTGACTGTGTGTTGGTTAATAAAGCTTTGGTGAATGAAGTGTCCCGTATGTCTCCATATCTCTGAAAGGAAGGACAGACCTGATAAATGAACACATTATAGATCTTTTCTACCTGCACTGGACACTGTATATGTGTTTGGTCAAGACAGATTACGTCAATGAACGACTCTATTGTATATGTTTTTTACTGAAAACACAGAAATGCTGGGGAAATGCTGGGGAATGTGCAGCGGACTGAGGGATGTGGCTCGAAGCTTCTATAGTCGCCAAGACTAATCTCCATAAGGGCTGTGAATTCAAGTTCAAATGTGCTGAGAGAGAAGACATTAAACTATGTGAAAGTTTTTGTTCCATCTGTATAGGTCCAGCCTGTACAGACATTACAGGAAAAGGGCTGTTCACAGACCCACTCTCATTCATCCTGGTCTTCAAAGGGACTCTATTGTACATGTTTTTATTCACGCAGAAAACGCCATGGGGGGTCTTTACAGTTGAGGGGGCCCAAGCAGCTGCCTGTCTAGTGGCAAGCTGCACCCCTGGTCATTTCATCTGATCAGCATGCCACCTTATCTTAGATAAATGGCTAGAAATGTCCTTGAATGAAGATCATTAATGCAGAATTTTCTGTAGTTTAAAAGAAGAGAATAAGAGCCAATGAAAAGAGCATTAATTTGCTTAAAATAAGAGAAATTTACCTTTGCACTTGAAATAAGACAAAAATCTTGAAATGAGACAAAAAAGACAAAGGCAAGAAAACTCATCCTTGTTCCATTGGCATCGGAGCGAGAACTCAAAGACGGCAGCGCGATCACAGACAAGGACACTTGCAGGTATGGGAGTCGCCGACCTGATAAATGAACAGTAATGGTCGCATTATAGATCTTTTCTATCTCCACTGGGCACTTTATATGTGTTTATTTGGTCAGGACAGATTACTTCATTGAACGCCACTGCGGACTGTTGGCATTCACAAAGCCACTCTCATTCATCCTGGCCATCAAATGGACTCTATTGTACATGTTTTTACTGAAAATGCAGAAATATGCTGGGGGAATGTGCAGAGGACTGAGGGATTGAACTTGTGAGCAGTGCTAGTTCTGAAATGAGAGCTCTGTAATGCTGTTCGAAGCTTCTATAGTGGCCACGACTAATCTCCATAAGGGCTGTGAATTCAAGTTCAAATGTGCTGAGAGAGAAGACATTAAACTATGTGAAGGTTTTTGTTCCATCTGTATAGGTCCAGCCTTTACAGACATTACAGGAACAGGGCTGTTCGCAGACCCACTCTCATTCATCGTGGCCATCAAATGGACTCCATTGTGAAAACGCAGAAAATATGCTGGGCTTATGTGCAGCTGAGAAAGGGATTAAACTTGTGAGCAGTGCTAGTTCTGAAATGAGAGCTCTGTAATGCTGTTCGAAGCTTCTATAGTCGCCACGACTAATCTCCATAAGGGCTGTGAATTCAAGTTCAAATGTGCTGAGAGAGAAGACATTAAACTATGTGAAGGTTTTTGTTCCATCTGTATAGATCCAGCCCTTACAGGCATTACAGGAACAGGGCTGTTCACAGACCCACTCTCATTCATCCTGGCTATTAAAGGGACTCTATTGTACATGTTTTTAGTTGTGCAGAAAACGCCATGGGGCCCTTTATAGTTGGGGAGCCCAAGCAGCTGCCTGCCTAATGGCAAGCTGCACCCCTGGTCATTTCATCTAATCAACATGCCTTCTTATCTTTGATAAATGGCTTGAAATGTGCTTGAATTTGGTCAGGACATATTATGTCAATGAACGCCACACTGGGCTGTTGCCATTCACAAACCCACTCTCATTCATCCTGGCCATGAAAAGGGACTCTATTGTACATGTTTTTATTCACGCAGAATATGCCATGGGGCCCTTGACAGTTGAGGGGGCCCAAGCAGCTGCCTGTCTAGTGGCAAGCTGCACCCCTGGTCATTTCATCTGATCAGCATGCCACCTTATCTTAGATAAATGGCTCGAAATCTGCTTGAATGAAGATAATTAATGCTGAATTTTCCGTAGTTTAGAAACTAAAATAAGAGCCAATGGAACAAGCATTAATTAGCCTAAAATAAGAGAAGCAGTAATGGTCACATTATAGATCTTTTCTACCTCCACTGGGCACTTTATTTATTTATATGTGTTTATTTGGTCAGGACAGATTACGTCAATGAACACCACACTGGACTGTTGGCATTCACAAACCAACTTGATCGAAGCTTCTATAGTCGCCACGACTAATCTCCATAAGGGCTGTGAATTCAAGTTCAAATGTGCTGAGAGAGAAGACATTAAACTATGTGAAAGTTTTTGTTCCATCTGTATAGGTCCAGCCTTTACACACATTACAGGAACAGGGCTGTTCGCAGACGCACTCTCATTCATCCTGGCCATAAAAGGGACTCTATTGTACATGTTTGGGCCACCTCCCTTGACAGTGGGGGGGCCCAAGCAGCTGCCTGCCTAATGGCAAGCTGCACCCCTGTTCATTTCAACTCATCAGCAGGCCATCTTATCTTAGATAGATGGCTAGAAATGTGCTTGAATGAAGATAATTAATGCTGAATCAATTATCATTCAGTCCTCCTGGCCATCAAAGGGACTCTATTGTACATATTTTACTGAAAACACAGAAAATATGCTGGTGGAATGTGCAGCCAAGAAAGGGATTGAACTTGTGAGAAGTGTTAATTCTGAAATGAGAGCTCTGTAATGTTGTTAGAGGCTTCTACAGTCCCCACAGCTAATCTCCAAAAGGGCTGTGAATTCAACACAGGAATTTGTCACCGTTTTAGCCGCAGTTATCCGGGCATTGACCCCCTGCGTCTGAAATTCCCCCCCAACGTTCCCACCAAATCCATCATTAATTCAAAGAGAGTGACTCAAACCAGTGGAATGCCAAACCGCCGTTCACCGTTCAGCCTCTCGAGCTGCACCCTAAAATATTTACTACTATACGTTTGTACTGACAGCGTGACGGATTTGCTGCTAACTTCTTTCATTACCTCAGTCACAGGAGATGAAAGGCCAGCAGCGTATGTATGTTTAAAGCAACACTGTGCAACATTTCACCCTATAAATAGATATAAAATACAACGTTATCCAACTTTTTGATTATCCACACAAAAAAAAAAGCATTGTCTGTGTCTAGCTGATCATTAGAAGCACATATGGTACATGTTTGATGATTTATCAGCATTTTAGGATAGTTTCGTTGCTCTTGTGATGTATAACCTAAAATATTCCGCAGTGTGGTTTTAATTTGGCCAGTTTAAAGGAATAGGCCACCATTTTTACATACTGAGATATGTTCTTACCTTAGCTTTGACGAGTTCTTTAGGACCTGTCTGATCTTCACCCGTGCCTTCAGTCTCGTAAACACAGCGCAGACGGCGTTAGCATTTAGCCGCTCCCTCTCTCCACTATAGCTCCAAAACAGGTCAAGATAGAAGCTACCAAGCTCTTCCACATTTTCCCTATTTAAATATGGTTACGTGAAGTGTTCCACTACAAAGTATAATTACACAAAATTAAACAATGTGGATTTTCTAAGCGGATAAAAGGGGGAACTATATTGTAAGGCGTAATAATACCAGGAGTAATTCGAAATCTGCGCAGTAATCTTCACTTTACTGCGCAGTAATCTTCACTTTACTGTGCGGATGCCAAATTACACCTGGTATTATTACGCCTTACAATATAGTCCCCCCTTTTATCCGCTTAGAAAATCCACATTGTTTAATTTTGTGTAATTATACTTTGTAGTGTAACACTTCACGTAACCATATTTAAATAGGGAAAACGTGGAAGAGCTTGGTAGCCTCTATCTTGACCTGTTTTGGAGCTATAGAGGAGAGAGGGAGCGGCTAAATGCTAACGTCTGTGCTGTGTTTACGTGATTGAAGGCACGGGTGAAGATCAGACAGGTTTTAAAGAACTCGTCAAAGCTAAGTTAAGAACATATCTCAGTATGTAAAAACGGTGGCCTATTCCTTTAAACGATAACGCCATTCCTGTCTAAGGCCACGAAGGACTTGATTCGATACTTTGGGCTCTTACGTCAGAACAGCATGGGAAAAATAACTCTATTAGTTGTGTTCACGAACTTCATGATATTCTCCATCGTCATTTGTCAGTTTTAGATGATCTGATGGCGAAGAGGCCGAAACAACTCATCATAATTTGGAAGTGATTGGATTCACAAACCTGCCACATTCATCTTACGACTGAAAGTCATTTCCAGTGGCGTAGCAGGGGTGCCCTGGGGCCCCAAGCAAAAGTTCACAGGGGGCCCTTTATTATTTTTTATTAAAGCTGCTAGATACATAGTAGAAACCATAACCACTAGTGAAAATATGTGAAAACCTTTCAATGGAATACGTCCATCCACCCACGCACTGAGAGAGCGGACGAGGAGCAGCTCACCTGACAACTCCCATAATGCAGTTCTCTGTATCAGTTTATCTCAGAACAGAAGGCATGAGGTTCGCTATGTTGTGATAGGTCTTACAATAAACTTGTTTCACTTAAAATGGCAGATATAAAGTGGTGGAGTCACGTGTCAAAAGTTTGTCCACCTCTCATTGTAAATGAATATTAAGAGGCCATGACTCAATAAAGCAGGCAGCAAAAGGGGAATAAACAGCGCCAGATGGATCGAGTGGTGAGACAGTGTAACTGCAGCAGCACCATAGTCATCAGGAAAACTCTATAAAACGAGTATTCACTGCGAGTCTGTGCATATTGGGCCAGCTCAGGGTCCTTTGACAGTTGGGGGGCCCAAGCAACTGCCTGCCTAATGGAGAGCTACACCCCTGGTCATTTCATCTGATCAACATGCCATCTTAAGATAATCCTTTATTGATCTCACAATGGAGAAATTCACTTGTTCACTTTTATTTGGGACTTAATAAGATCACTCAGAGTGTGCAAAATAGACAGGAAATGTGCAAACAGTTAAAAAGTAAAAAGGAGGTATCTTATGTACAATGAGCAGGAGCAAAAATCTTAAAGGGGGCAGAAATGTAAACATCTCATCTTTGATAAATGGCTTGAAACGTGCTTGAATTAAGACAATTAATGCAGATTTTTTTGGTAGGTTTGAAACTCAAATAAGCCTGCCAATGGAACAAGCATTCATTTGCTTAAAATAACAAACATTTACTTTTGGACAAAATAAGACAAAAACTTGTGAAATGAGACCAAAAATCATTGTTGTTCCACTGGCAATAACACAGTCCAAACCAGATCATTGAAGCACTTTCATGTCATTTTGGTTTAGGATAAGATAGAAGAGAGAACATAATTTTCAGCATGATCACCACTGTTGGACACCTTTATGAGAGTCACACTTGAAAAATGACTGTCTTAAAGGAGATAAATGAGATAAATGACTTAAAATTGCTTGAATGAAGGTATTTTATGTTGAATTTGTGTTGGTTTGAACTAATCTAAAATCAGCTAGAAATGCTTATACCAATGGAACATGCATAAATCGTCCTTGAAATCAGACAAATTAACTTTTACTTTTAATACAATTTCTCTTTGACTTTCGTTTTTGGTTTGTTCCACTGGTGATAAGGGGGTTTTATCTTGTCTAAGACAGACCAAACTTCCTCAAACTTCAGATTTTAATCTTATAATTCAAGTAAATGTGTGTCATTTCTTGTTTAAGATGATTATTAGTTTTTCCAGTGTAGTTCAAATGTGCTGAGACAGAAGACGTTGAACTACGTGACAGTTTTTGTTTCATCTGTAAAGGTCCAACAGGAACAGGGCTGTTTGCAGTTTTTGCCCAAAAGGAATCCTATTAGTGAGAGGCCCCTTTCTCGCAAAATACTTTACAGTGTTGAGTTTTCTCATTTACAATCATTTACAATCCATTTTACTTTAAGTGGGTAAAAAGAGAAGTTTATCACTACTTAACATCTGCATAATAAAGACGTTTAAAGGGACTATACAGAGTTTAAAAATGTTAAAATTATGTATTTTCCTACATGTTTCAGAATAAGCTCAGACATATTCACCACAACTGCCTCTAAAATCCTGCACTGTCACTAAAAAAGGTGTTAATTCGGGTCCGAAGTGCCGTCATGCACAAGCTTTATATAGAACCTGCAGTTACACGAATGACCTGAGGTGGCAGAAGTGAGCATAAAATGGCAAACTTGCATCTAGCCCCTTTAAATGAGGCTTAATGTTTAAATGTCCACGGGGGCAAATTTTAGAGCCCAGTATGTAGCCCAGGGGAAGGCAATGTCAGGCCCGGGAGCCAAATCCGGCCCTCCAGCATAGAACCTTTGGCCCTCAAGATGATTTTGAGAAATATTATTATACAAATAAAGGTTACTTTAGAGTTTAGCCTTAGCCAAGCACATTTTCTCCAGTTCAGCTTTGCCCAAATCTAAAAGCTTCTCGAATGGAGCTTATAGCCTAAAACTGATGTACGATTTTTGGTTCACTTTTTTGTCATTTTTTTGCTGCGTATTTGTTGCATTTTTGTTGCTTTTCCTGTTGCATTTTTTGTTGTCTCTTTGTTGCTTTTTCATTACTTTTTTGTCGGATTTTGGGGTTTTTGTCACTCTTTTGATTCTTTTTTTTTAAAAGAAGCTTCTCAGTTAAGGCAGGAGGTTGAGTACTGTAAAAATGTGAGAAATACTGTCAATTACTTAAAAATGTCCAAACAGAACACCATGTCATACATTATGCACAGCACTGGCACTGGTAGAAAGTGGTGCTTTAATTTTGTAATGTTAGTATACTGGTTTAGTCCCAGCTAACCCCTCTGCCATCATGCATTCCTATACTGTTCATGCTGATCTTACATTTGTGAGTGAAGTTCGTCCACTCATTTTGGCGATTACTCATGACTTCCTGTTTGAGCGCGACGGACGAGACGGTGAGGCGTCTGAAGGGGCAGAGACGTCAAAAACTCATTATTTACCTCCAGAGGTCAGAGGTCACACGTCTGTCTGACGGAGAGGGGAACATGTCTACGCTCAAAGGCACGCACGGGGAATGGATAAAGGGAGTTCATTAAACATTCTTTTTTGAATAAGAAAAAACTGAACTCTAAGAACTCAGGTGAAGTCTTGCAGTCTTTGGGAATTGTTAATAATTAGCCCAATAATTTGAATCAATATAATACTGTAATAATTAATTCCATTACAGCAGCAACCTGGCAATAGACAACAGATTTTGCCCAGTAATAACTTTGTTTTTTCAAAGACTAAAGGAAGAATAATAATACAAATAATATAATAAAAATACATAATTAAATAATTAAATATTTCAACAAAATAGACCAACATTGGATCCTGGCTCTTTATGTAATTTTGCCGATTTTTTTTATGTATAAATTTGTGCCTTTTGAATGAAACTCCACAATACTTTTTTCTTAAATTCGTGTATGAAATTAAAAAACGTTCAACTTCACATTTTCTATATTCCTCATATATATATTTTCACCTGCAGCGTCTCATCTTAAAAGTGAAATGCCACTAAAAAGAGAGAGAAAAAAAAAAAGGAAATCTGGAATAAAACTTGCTTAATGTCAGGAGGGAAAGATTGATGTTTGCGCATGTGTCAATACTGTTTAGTAATGTATTATTAATACGATTTGTTTTGTCTGAGAGAAAGCCCTGAGTCAGCGGCAGGTGATTCACTGCTGGAGAGTCATCCGTAAATGTCTGAAAAGTGCCACTTATTTTTATGGCCCGCAGTGAAGTGAGGCTAAGTGTTTTTGTCATTGTGCTGATTTATGCCTCAAGTAAGTAACAACTTCCTTCTGCTACAAGTCAGGACAAGTTCAAGTCCGCTGCAAAAAAACAAAAAATTCCCCCTCAAAATCATGCTCGAGTGCGCCCTCTGCTGTCAACAGTGTGCAACTGCAGCAGTGTGTGCAGAAGGAGGGTCATTTTCACATCAGACATAGACCAGGGGCTCTAAAAAATAAAAAAACTGACTCCTGACTGCTCCTTGTGAGTAAAAATGTATGTAAATCTGACATAAAATAAAATTGGATCATTCATTTTGCATTTTCACTGCACTTGGAGTAGGTTATTAGTATGGGGCCTTTTGTGTGGACTTTGCCCTGTGTACCTGTACTCTGCGACAGTGGGGCAGATGGCTAAGTGGGTCATCTCATGATCCAAAGGTTGGGGGTTCAAATCTCCTGCAGGTTGCCACTGTCATTGTGTCTTTGGGCAAGACACTTCACCCACCTTGCCTCCAGTGTCTGTGTACATTGGTGTGAACGGGTGAGTGGTTCCTTGCTGTAAAGAGCTTTGAGTGCCTAAAGTAGTTGGAAAAGTACTATATAACTTGAGACCATTTACAGTGGGAACATAAGTATTTGTTGTATGTTGAAATTCCTAATTCACAGTTCATTTAATGACCCGGGGAAAGGCCTGCCCTGTGGAAATCCTGATAGAATGCATTTCACTTCTACTTTGCAAACATTAAGCCAATTTTAAAATGTGCATCTGTCCATGAGAGAATCACTTGTAGGACATTGTAATTTTCATGAACTACTTTATAATTTTGCATTACAAACAGTATCTTTCTGTGTGCGTTTCCTGTTTGTCTGAAGTGTAATAAAGAAAAACGCTTTATTCCGATGAAGCACAAAGATAAATATCCTGAGTCAGAAGCTCTTAAATCTTTCTCACAGATATCACTGGGGCATCACACAACCAGCCACTCGAAAAACCTCTGTTCATTTTAAGGTAAGGTGCATTGCATTCTCTGTCCAAATGTTGTTGCTTTTTTTAATTACACAAATGTTTTCATCTATTCACCCAAAAATTCATTTATTTATGTTTGCTTGGGCATCAGTATGACGCTCGAGAGGGTGTTTATCCCTTTTCTGTGGAAGCATAGAAGGGCTTGAATGGTGGGACTAACACAATGTCTCGAATTCATGTCTCCGGGTCCCGCACTGATGATAAACATCTCCTGTATAAGACTGAGCCTATTTTTCATCTATCCTCTGGAACACCATTGTTAATTCTATAACAGACAGGAGAAAGGAGAAGGAAAAAGAAGCTATCTTGCCACTTTTTAGAAGCAGCCAAGGTCTACTTCCATATTCCCTTCCATAGTAGTTTTGCCCCGTTTTGGCTACTTCTGTTACTGTGCCTTGTGAATACAAGACAAGGTGGATGGAGTAATAATAAAATAAATAAATATGGTAATAACACATGAGAAAAAGATTACCTTGAATCTCTTTTTTACAGTCCCACCATGACTCCTGTCTCGCCTGACAGCGCCCAGGGAGGAGTGGACATGAATGAGGTCTCACTGTGGGTCAGTCTGGTCCTGTACATCATCATTGTGATCGTGGGCATCAGCGGCAACTCTATGGTCGTCTACGTCTCTGCGTTCAAAATCAAGGTCCGTCATAGGCACTGGTTGGAATGTCATTGTATCTGTGAGAGCTGCACAATATGAGAAAAATTGCAATACCTCTTGTGAATACAGTGATAACAATATTATTGCAATATAATACTACACTGTTTCACCACAGTACATTCTAATATATTAACAAAAATTGTGTATTTTCTTTGTATTTAAAAAAAAAATGAAACTGATTATTAATAAACCACATTATAATTATTTTGTTTAAGCAACCATGCATTTTTTAAGGCCATGTTTGCAAAAAAGAATGATCTCACATTATCAATGATTATAATCATTCAACCTCAGTGATTTTGCAACATATTCTGGCTTCTCTCAATATGGATTTTGTGTCACGTTGTGGTAACAGCCCGATGGCTGCATAGAACAATGAACCTGCAACAGTAGCAATGAAATACAATGTTTATTATTAGCGTGTTAATTACAAAATAATGGTTTGTTAACATTTACATATTAATAGTTGTACATCTCTTTCTCTCAGGGCACCGAGTTTAACTCATGATGGGATTAAGACCATTTTTAGTTTGACCTGATGGAGCTTATGAAAGCCTAAAATGCTCAAGGAAGAACATGAGGAAGCTGAACTCTGTACCCCATTTGATTCTAAGGATTATCTCACCCAGTGTACAAACGTCTATAGCAAGAATCCCATCATCAGCCACACTATGGTCACTTGGCAACAACTCCGTAAAAGAAAAGGTCTATCCCCCTTTTTAACAAAAACTGCCTCATTATGGTATAATCCAACCTTAAAGATAGGGGGCAAGACCTTCTTTTGGAAAGAATGGCACTCTCTAGGTATAAAACATATTGAAGACCTCCACTGTAACGGCTCAATAAAGTCTTTTGATAACTTAAAAAAAGAATTCACTATTAATAATAAAGACTTCTGGAGGTATCTTCAACTGAGAGACTGCCTTCAGAAAATGATACCTACATACTCTAAAATACCTGATGAACTCTCTATTCACTCCAAATTTAAAAAACTGAAACTGCTACCACACCCAGTTGGTCACCTGTATACCTTTTTGATGGAGGAGATCAATCAGGTTAACAACGGGCTAAAAAAAGGCATGGGAGAAAGACCTACAGACAAATTTTGAAAAGAAGGAATGGACTTTATTTGTTAAAAATATGTTGGCTCCTATGAGAGATGCCAGATCCAAGTTGACTCAATTTAACATCTTTAATAGACTTTACTGGACACCAGTCAAGATGCATAGGGCTGGGTTGTCCAGTTCAAACCTGTGTTGGAGATGCAACCTCGAAAGGGGAACCTTAGCCCATATGCTTTTTCTATGCTCTTATATTCAAATATTCTGGGGGAAAGTTATGGAGAAAATCAGCTATACCTTAGGAGTGAGCATAGAGCCAACACCAACCTTATGCATCTTGAATAAGATAAATCCAACAAAAGAAATCCCATCTCAAAAGATAAATTGGCTGAAGGTTGCTCTTACAACAGCTAAGAGAGTGATCTTAAAATATTGGAAAACTCAGGAGATCCCCACATTTACGGAGTGGTTGATAACCCTTTCAGAAACTGCTTCCTATGAACGTTTAATTTATAAAATAAATGGAAACCTAGAAATATTTAATGACACATGGGAGCCTTTCCTTAAGCAGTTAGAGTAACACTAAACTGAATTGTGACAGGCGAGGGGGGTGGGTGGGAATTAGGGGAGGGGAGCACATAAGGGGATAAAATTGAAAATCACTTCATTTCGCCAGGGCAGCCCTTTTCTTCATTATTTTAGTTGTCTTCATCATTATTGTTGTTAACAACTCTACTGATACTTTTACCGTTACCTTCATCTGTCTCATGCATTATAGCCATCATAATGACCTACAGTATGTGTTTGTTTTAGGGCTGCACGGTGTGTCGCGGAAGGTGTCGTGTCACGATATACTGGGTGGTGCGATGTTTGTGTCACCGGAGGCCATGGTGTGTCACGGCATCGCTTGAGCATTTATCTGATCGGAATATCAAATTATTTATTGCAAACTCAGCTAAAACAAAAAATAAACAGGGCTTAAAATATGTGTGGAATTTAGCTCGATTTATTAATTCGATCTTTGCTTTGATTCTGATTGTGTTTTTATGGATGTTGTTATTTATTTTTTTTATTATTATTATATTTTTTTAAGACACTTCTGCCCGCTAAAAAACTTGCAGTTTTTGTTTGAACAGAATGTAAATCGTACGCATTGTAAAATATTGTAATTGTAACATTGCCACGGTACTGTTCGCCGTGACACCGATCACAGTTGCAACCTCGAGCAGCCTCAGTTTGTGTTCCGGATGTTTGCTTGTTGTCCGATGATGATGGTGATGATGATGATGATGATGACGACTAGAATCATTCTATGTTCAAATTGCTGCCCTGCAATAGAAGTAAATAAATATTATAATGAAAAAAAAAAAGGAAGAACATGAGGCAGTGTGATATAAACAGGGGTGAAAGTGGTTAAAATTCAGAATCTTAGGCTGCTGTAATAAATCAGTTCACATCTTTTTTTATGAGCGACGCCCTCTGCAAGACTGTCGCGTTTGGAGCAACGCCAAAGATCAGGCCCATAGAGTTTGATGTGGGATCTCTGCACATTCTACATATTTTTGTCTGCCTAGAGTTCCCAGGTTCCCCTTTGGGCTTTAGTGTCTAAAACTGAACTTTCACAAACCAATGCTTTTCTCATTTCAGGCCAATGTCACAAACGTGTTCCTGGTGAATCTGGCAGTGGCAGACCTGATCTTCTGCGTGACTCGGATCTTCTCCATCGTCTACAAGCTGCGCTCCAACGACTGGCCCTTTGGCTCCTTCCTCTGCAAATTAAGCGCCTTCTTCAAATACGCCAACATGTTCTGTTCCGTGTTCCTCCTCGCCGTCATCAGCCTGGACCGGGCTCTGTGCGTGTGGAGGCCTCTCTTAGCCAAAACCAGACGCACAGTATTTGTGGCCCGAGCGGTGGCTGTAGCCGTGTGGATGCTCACCATCGCTCTCAGCGTTCCTTACTCCATGAACCGTCAAGTTTACCTCGACAACAACATGACCAGGTGTTCCATCGATATGGGGAAGGGCAAGAGCGCCAAATCATACCTGTACTGGCTTCGTTTTGTGTGTGGCTTTGTGCTGCCTTTTGTGGTCATCCTTGTGTCTTACATTTTGGCCGGTTTAGGAATCAAACGCACAAAATTGGTGAAAAAGTCGCGCTCCTTGAGGATTTTGGTGATTCTGGTCGTCGCCTTCTTCCTGTGCTGGGCTCCATATCACATCCTGCAGCTTTTCACAATGGCCGACAACAATAAAGACAAATTCAATCCCTGGCTGCGCATCACCAGGGCCATCGCGTACTTCAACAGCTGTGTGAACCCACTGCTGTACTACTGCCTGGGGGTGAGAGCGAGGGGCGGCTCCAGGCAGCGTCTGCCCAGTGTCTACAACAGAGCCATAGTCGACGTCATGGAGGAGGAGACCTGCCCTGAAGACACCACCAGGTCCCAGGCCTTCAGTGAACTTTAGTACATTTGTGTGCAAGAATGTTTGGTGCTGTGGGTAATATCTTTTTGAAGCATCTCTGTCCTCCACTCTCCTGCTGTGGCACGCCTCGTCATCGTGCACACTCCAGCTGTCAGCTCCATGCTGCAGGCCACACCCATGCCAGCCTTTTTTTCGCCTTCGTTATAGCTTTTTGTTTTTGTTTGTTTTGTTTTTCCTGTTTTCAATTTGGCACAATTAAAAGGGGGGTCTGGGGGTCTTCCCACAGAGATGTTTTTTTTTGCTTTTAATGGTGCATTTTCATGCATTTTAACAGACCAATAGGTACATATTTTTTTCCCAGTGTCAACCCAATGAAAAAGGCTCAGACCTTGTTTTGAACTGGTTTAAACCCAGATTAGTCTTGGTTTAGTCTTAGTTTAGACCTGGTTTAGATCTGGTTTAGTCTCGGGTAAAAAGTCATCTGAAAAAGCCTTACATGTGAGGGAGTCTGCAAAGAGAGAGGGAACTCATTTGATAGCCAGCACTGAGCACGCATTTTCCTCCTTATGTCCAGGGGCCCTTCAACCTGCTGGGCCCCTGGGCTTAGCCCTTGTATGCCCCTGCATAAATCCGGCCTTGTCTACAGCACTACTGGAGAAATGTAACGTGGACTGATTAATCCAAATTTGAAACGTTTGCTATTAGTTTATGCAGACACTGTTTACTCATTCTTATGATTTTGATGAAGATCAGACCATATTTTATGACCAATTCATGCAGAAATGTGAGAAATTCCAAACGGTTTACTAACTTTTTCTTCCCATAGTACTTTCTCCTACCAAATGCACAATAGATTTATCCTAAAGCTAGGTGATTCTGACTATTAACCTGGCCCTCTGGATATGAGTGCCGTGGCGCTGCACTGCGGTCGCCCACTTCTCGTTATGTCTTAGCCTGAAATAATGTTGAGCGCTACCGTTATTTTAAAAAAAAAGGAACATTTAATGCCTGCTGCTTTTGCATTAAGCCAATTTTAAAATGTGCATCTGTCCATGAGAGAATCACCTGCAGGTCATTGTAATTTTAATGAACTTCTTTTTTACATACATTTACATTACTTTTACATTAGAAAGTCGTAATGCAGACCGACTGTATCTCTCTGTGTACCTTTCCTGTTTGTCTGAAGTGTAATAAAGAAAAACGCTTTATTCCGATGAAGCACAAAGATAAACATCAGGTGTCAGAAGCTCTTAAATCCTTCAAACAGATGACACTGGGGCATCACACAACCAGCCACTCGAAAACCTCTGTTCATTTTAAGGTAAGGTGCATTGCATTCTCTATGTTTTTTTTTTAAATAACACAAATGTCCTCATCTTTTCACTCATAAATTAATTAATTTAGGCTATTTTATATCCAAAGACTGGCAAAGGAACTTGCTCTAAATCATGAATCAGAAATTTGTGCCACAACCTATGAAAGAGAAATAAAAATATGATCACATTCACATTCCCTTCCAGATTCAGTACTGCATTTTGATTAACAGAAATATCCAAAAGTAAAATATGCAACATGTTGGACCCGTGATTGCATACAGTCGTAGCAGCTTCTTCAGTCACATCGTTTATGATGCGACAAGAGCCTTAAGTTTCCAATATTACAGCCGAAATCAAACTATTATCAATTGCTGGGTGGCAGGTTCTAGAATGTGATGATGTAACAGGACCCAGTTTTTCCTATTAACAGCATTGCACTTTCACAAGTCGTAGCTAAAAAGAAAATTTCTGAATTACAAAAATGATCATTAATATCAGTCACTGGGCCCATGATCTCTACGTAAAAGAACAAAAATTAACTCAAAAACAAAATAATTTTATCTCTATATAATATTACAGGCCTTTAAAACACTGTGATGTCACCTGCCCTGCAACACAGTAATAAAATAATAATAATAATAACTTAATTCCAAAAAGGTCAATTGACTCTTCCCCAGATACTAGATATGTATCGACATGTTTAGTGTAAAAATGAGAACCAAAGGAAAGAAATAATCTAATCACTGAAAAATTTGCATTTTCTGTGTTGAGTCATTGGGAACATGTTGGCAACAGCTCATTCAAAATGTTATACAGAGCGCATTTTTAAATCATGTATTTTGAAATGGCTGAGGAGACACCGAATCCTTTTTGGCGTGTAGGTAAAAAGTAGACCACAAACTTTCAAATCTATTGCTGACATTGCATTACAGATTAGGAACTTCCTGTGAGTAAAGGAGCTGTATGGTTCCTATAAGACCTCTTTTAGCAAAGAAACCTTTGGATGCTCCTCATCAGCCCAAAAGGAGCTAAGAACAATCCCACAAGCCACTGCAAATGTTGATCTGTGCAAAAGTATGAAATGATTGACAGTTTTGCTGCCTGACATTTCATTCACTAAAAACATGAGCTTTGTCCTAAGTATAGGAAAGTACAAAACAGGTCATGCAGCGTTAATAGTTTTATTACAGGAAATCTATGAACTTATGGAAACTTCACACTTTTGTTACATTCTACAAGAAGGAAACTTATGCCACATCCTGTTTTGCACAAGCTCTGTAAAAGAACAAGCTTATGCAGCTGTCTGTTGTAAACTACAGGAAAGATTTGGTGAATATCAGTAATAATTGAACAGTGATGTTTATAAAGAGCCCTGTCTGTTAGGTTAGGAAGGTTCAGATTGTCAGAAGGTTCAGGTGGGTAGAGTGGGTCGTCTCCTGTACACTATGGTTGTGTCCTTGGGCAAGACACCCTACTTGTCTTCAGTGTCTGCGTACATTGCATTTGTGTATGAAGGGGTGAATGGTTCCTTGCTTTAAAGTGCTTTGAGTGCCTAATGTAAGGCAAGGCAACTTTATTTATACTGCGCATTTCGTACAAAAGGCAACTCAATGCGCCTGTAGGCGAAAAGGTGCTAAGTTCAGACCATCCACCTTTTCACAATTGTCCTCATGGGCAGAAGGAGCAGCTGATGCTCCTGTTCCGAACTGCAACAGATTCCTGAGGTCGACCTGAGGAACTTTTGAGGTCGACCTCATGACGTCGGCCTCAAAAATAAAGGGACAGGAGAAAGGAGAAGGAGAAAGAAGATATCTTGCCACTTTTTAGAATCAGCCATGGTCTGGCTACTTCCATATTCCCTTACATATTAATTTTGCCCCTTTTGGCAACTTCCGTTACTGCGCCTTGTGAATACAAGACCAAGTGGACATTGTCTGGCAGACCAACAAACATGTCCCCCAAGTCTATTCCCCAGCATGCATGCAGATAAATAAATATGGTGATAATACATGAGAGAAAGATGACCTTGAATCTCTTTTTTGCAGTCCCACCATGACTCCTGTCTCGTCCGACAGCGCCCAGGGAGGAGTGGACATGAATGATGTCGCGTGGTGGGTCAGTCTGGTCCTGTACATCATCACCGTGATCATGGGCATCAGCGGCAACTCTGTGGTCGTCTACGTCTCTGCGTTCAAAATCAAGGTCCGTCATAGGCACTGGTTGGAATGTCATTGTATCTGTGAGAGCTGCACAATGAGGAAAATTGCAATACCTGTTGTGAATATAATAACAATATTATTGCAATATGTTACTAAACCGTTTCACAACAGTAAATTCTCATTGATTAAAAAAAATAACAAGACAAATCAAATCAAAATCAAATCAAATTGTGTCTGAAGAAAATGGAAATTAATCAACAAATTTATTTAAACCTGAACCACTTTTATTTTTAAAAGCTACGATGCATTTTTGTTAAAGGCCATGTTTTAAAAATATATATATATTTCAAATTATCAATGATTATAATCAATATTCACTTGAGCACATGGCAGCCTGGCCTGGATTACAGCGATACCATACTTTCAGCTGAAGGTGCCGATGGAATTTAAATATATCCACCTTTGTCTGGAACTCCTGAACCACTGAACTGAACCACTTTTTTTTTGTAAGTTACAAAACATTTTTGTTAAAGGCCATGTTTTAAAAATATATATCAAATTATCAATGATTATAATCAAACAACCTCAAGTAATTTTGCTACATATTTTGGCTTCTCTCAATATGGATTTTTTTGTCACGTTGTGGTAACAGCAACATGGCTGCATAAAACAATGGACCTGCAACAGTAGTAATACAATGTTCATTATTAGCGTGTTAATTACAAAATAATGGCTTGTTAACACTTACATTTTAAGAGTTTGTCTTTAATACTACATGTAGGGCCCAATCTTCTGTTTCTAAACTAAGACCTGGTGCATTAAGTGGGTTGTCCGTGGGCGGTCAAGATGGCTGTCGCGTTTGGAGCAACGCTGTCCTTGCACCAAGCCGAAGATCGGGCCCATAGAGTTTGATGTGGGATCTCTGCACATTCTACAATTTTTTGTCTACCTAGAGTTCATAGGTTCCCCTTTGGGCTTTAGTGTCTAAAACTGAACTTTCACAAACCAATGCTTTTCTCCTTTCAGGCCAATGTCACAAACGTGTTCCTGGTGAACCTGGCAGTGGCAGACCTGATCTTCTGCGTCACTCGAATCTTCGCCATCATCTACAAGCTGCGCTCCGACGACTGGCCCTTTGGCTCCTTCCTCTGCAAGTTCAACGGCTTCTTCAAATACGCCAACATGTTCTGTTCCGTGTACCTGCTCGCCGTCATCAGCCTGGACCGGGCTCTGTGCGTGTGGAGGCCTCTCTCAGCCAAAACCAGACGCACAGTATTTGTGGCCCGAGCGGTGGCTGTAGCCGTGTGGACGCTCACCATCGCTCTCAGCGTTCCTTACTACATGCACCGCCAAGTTAAACTTGACAACAACATGACCAGGTGTTCCATCGATATGGAGAAGAGCAAGAGCGCCAAATCATACCTGTACTGGCTTCGTTTTGTGTTTGGCTTTGTGCTGCCTTTTGTGGTCATCCTTGTGTGTTACATTTTGGCCGGTTTAGGAATCAAACGCACAAAATTGGTGAAAAAGTCGCGCTCCTTGAGGATTTTGGTGATTCTGGTCATCGCCTTCTTCCTGTGCTGGGCTCCATATCACATCCTGCAGCTTTTCAAAATGGCCGACAACAATAAAGAGAAATTGACGCCCTGGCAGCGAATCACCAGCGCCATGGCGTACTTCAACAGCTGTGTGAACCCACTGCTGTACTACTGCCTGGGGGCGAGAGTGAGGGGCGGCTCCAGGCAGCGTCTGCCCAGTGTCTACAGCAGAGCCATAGTCAACGTCATGGAGGAGGAGCCCAGCCCTGAAGACACCACCAGGTCCCAGGCCTTCAGTGAACTTTAGTACATTTGTGTGCAAGAATGTTTGGTGCTGTGGGTAAAATCTTTTTGAAGCATCTCTGTCCTCCACTGTCCTGCTGTGGCACGCCTCATCATCGTGCACACTCCAGCTGTCAGCTCCATGCTGCAGGCCGCACCCATGCCTGCCTCTCTCCGCCTTCGTTATAGCGTTTTGTTTTCGGTTGTTTTGTTTGTCCTGTTTTCATTTTCCTTTTTGAATTGGTTTAGTTCTTGGTTGATACCGGCTTCTCCTGTATGGGTTTGGCCCAGTACCTTTTTGTTCCTTTTGGCCGGCTCACCAGGTCCAC
The DNA here is from genome assembly GCF_951799975.1 of Gobius niger. Lineage (NCBI taxonomy): Eukaryota > Metazoa > Chordata > Actinopteri > Gobiiformes > Gobiidae > Gobius > Gobius niger. The sequence continues at coordinate 27,008,842 of NC_136865.1, read as the reverse complement.
CTTTCATTTGTACTTTTATTATGTTATTGTTCATAATAGGCAGGCTGGTGAAGGGTTGGTGATTCTGACCATTAACCCGGCCCCTGGAGATGGGTGCCGTGGCACTGCACTGCGGTCGCCCACTTCTCCTTTTGTCTTGCCCCAGCGGCATCGAAGGATGGGTCAAATGCAGAGGATAAATGTCCTGCAGGGATCAATAAAGTTTACCTCAGCCTTAAATAAAGTTGAGCACTGTCATCATTTTCAAAGACATTTACATTTAATGCCTGCTGAAATTCAATGTCTTAATTTGTAAATTCTTAATTTTGGCCGAGTTCATTTAATGACCCGGGTAGGCCTGCCCTGTGGAGGTCCTGATAGAATTTCTACTTTATAAACATGTTTCTCGCAGGAAATAGTTTTCTTTTGCATTAAGCCGATTTTAAAATGTGCATCTGTCGCATCTGTCCATGAGAGAATCACTTGTAGGTCATTGTAATTTTATTGAACTTATTTTACATTACAAAGTCATAACGCAGACCAACAGTATCTCTCTGTGTGCCTTTCCTGTTTGTCTCAAGTAAAATAAAGAAAAACGCTTTATTTCGATGAAGCACAAAGATAAACATCCTGTGTCAGAAGCTCTTAAATCTTTCAAACAGATAACACTGGGGCATCACACAACCAGCCACTCGAAAACCTCTGTTCATTTTAAGGTAAGGTGCTTTTCTATTTTTATTACACAAATGTCCTCATCTTTTCACCCATAAATTAATTGATTTAGGCGATTTTATATCCAAAGAGTGGCTTCCAAGAAAGGAACTTGCTCTAGGTTAGACTGTAGCCAATGACAAAAGAATAACGGATGATAATGAATCGGAAATGTGTACTGTGCCACAGCCTATGAACGAGAAAGAAAAAATATGATCACATACCTTCAAACGTGAACATGTCGTACTTCCAGATTCATTGCTGTATTTTGATTGACAAAAATATCCAAAAGTAAATATGCAACATGTTGGATCCGTGATTCCATACAGTCGTAACAGCTTCTTCAGTCAAATCGTTTATGATGCGACAAGAGCCATATGTTTCCTATATTGCAGCAAAAATCACTATCACTATAAATAGAATAAAACAAAATTAACTTTATTCTTTTTAACCAATTTTTTAAACTAAAAAAGCCAATTGAATCTATCCCAGATACTAGATTCTTATCGACATGTTTTGTGTAAAAGTGAGAACCAAAGGAAGGAAATTATCTAATCACTGAAAAATGTGCATTTTCTGTGTTGAGCTACTCATTACGAACATGTGGTGTATTGTTGGCAACAGCTCATTCTAAATTTTGCCCCTTTTGGCAACTTCCGTTACTGCGCCTTGTGAATACAAGACCAAGTGGACGGAGTCTGGCAGACCAACAAACATGTCCCCCAAGTCTATTCCCCAGCATGCATGCAGATAAATAAATATGGTGATAATACATTAGAAAAAGATGACCTTGAATCTCTTTTTTGCAGTCCCACCATGACTCCTGTCTCGTCCGACAGCGCCCAGGGAGGAGTGGACATGAATGATGTCGCGTGGTGGGTCAGTCTGGTCCTGTACATCATCATCGTGATCGTGGGCATCAGCGGCAACTCTGTGGTCGTCTACGTCTCTGCGTTCAAAATCAAGGTCCGTCATAGGCACTGGTTGGAATGTCATTGTATCTGTGAGAGCTGCACAATATTAGAAAAATTGCAATACCTGTGAATATAGTGATACAATATTATTGCAATATGTTACTAAACCGTTTCACAACAGCAAATTCTCATAGATTAAGAAAAATCGTAAGATACTGTATTTTCTTTTCATCAAATTGTGTCAATAGAAAATGGAAATGATGGATGAAAGTTGGCCATTTTATGCTCACTATTGCCTCCTCAGGCCAAATGTGTAACCACACCTTCTATATTAAGCTTGTGCATGACGACACTTAGGACCGGAAGTGACACCTTTTTGAGTGACAATGCAGGATTTTAGAGGCAGTTGTGGTGAACAGGTCTGAGCTCATTCTACACAATAGGACATGGCTGAAACATGTAGGGTGAGGAAAATACATAATTTTAACATTTTTAAACTTGTTTAGTCTTTAAACGCCATGTTTAAAAAAAAAAAAGAAAAAAACACATTCCAAATTATCAATGATTATAATTAATCAACCTCAAGTGATTTTGCAACATATTTTGGCTTCTCTCAATATGGATTTTGTGTCACGTTGTGGTAACAGCCACGTGGCTGCATAAAACAATGGACCTGCAACAGTAGAAATACAATGTTTATTATTAGTGTGTTAATAACAAAATAATGGCTTGTTCACACTTACGTTTTAATAGTTTGTCTTTAATACTACATTTAGGGCCCAATCTTCTGTTTCTAAACTAAGACTATAGCGCAGCCTTTTGCGCTTAGTAAGAGCGCACAGTGAGATCTTGCAGCTCCAGACCTGGTGCATTAAGTGGGTTGTCCGTTGGGCAGGCAAGATGGCCGACGCGCTTGGAGCAACGCTGTCCTTGCACCAGGCCAAAGATCGGGCCCATAGAGTTTGATGTGGGATCTCTGCACATTCTACATATTTTTGTCTACCTAGAGTTCCAAGGTTCCCCTTTGGGCTTTAGTGTCTAAGACTGAACTTTCACAAACCAATGCTCTTCTCCTTTCAGGCCAATGTCACGAACGTGTTCCTGGTGAACCTGGCAGTGGCAGACCTGATCTTCTGCGTGACTCGGATCTTCTACCTTGTCGACCTGCTGCGCTCCAACGACTGGCCCTTTGGCTCCTTCCTCTGCAAATTAAGCGCCTTCTTAAAATACGGCAACATGTTCTGCTCCGTGTTCCTGCTCGCCGTCATCAGCCTGGACCGGGCTCTGTGCGTGTGGAGGCCTCTCTTAGCCAAAACCAGACGCACAGTATTTGTGGCCCGAGCGGTGGCTGTAGCCGTGTGGACGCTCACCATCGCTCTCAGCGTTCCTTACTACATGTACCGCAAAGTTTACCTCGTCAACAACAGGACCAAGTGTTCCATCGATATGGAGAAGGGCGTCATATCATACCTGTACTGGCTTCGTTTTGTGTGTGGCTTTGTGCTGCCTTTTGTGGTCATCCTTGTGTGTTACATTTTGGCCGGTTTAGGAATCAAACGCACTAACTTGGTGAAAAAGTCGCGCTCCTTGAGGATTTTGGTGATTCTGGTCGTCGCCTTCTTCCTGTGCTGGGCTCCATATCACATCCTGCAGCTTTTAAAAATGTCCGACATCAATAAAGAGAAATTGAGGCCCTGGCAGCGAATCACCAGCGCCATGGCGTACTTCAACAGCTGTGTGAACCCACTGCTGTACTACTGCCTGGGGGCGAGAGCGAGGGGCGGCTCCAGGCAGCGTCTGCCCAGTGTCTACAACAGAGCCATAGTCAACGTCATGGAGGAGGAGACCAGCCCTGAAGACACCACCAGGTCCCAGGCCCTCAGTGAACTTTAGTACATTTGTGTGCAAGAATGTTTGGTGCTGTGGGTAAAATCTTTTTGAAGCATCTCTGTCCTCAACTCTCCTGCTGTGGCACGCCTCGTCATCGTGCACACTCCATCTGTCAGCTAGCAAGTTAGATAAATAGTGAAAATTTTGAACAAAAAATTGACTTAATGCGGGCTCCTTGTGAGTAAAAATGTATGTAAATTTGAACCAAAAATCTGTAAAAAATAAATTAAAAAAAAGTAAAAAACTGTAAAAAAAAAAAAAAAAACTTTCACTGCACTTGGAGTAAGTGGTGCAGCGATTAGTGCTCGTGCCGCACGGTGGTGGTTTCTTGCTGTAAAGAGCTTTGAGTGCCCAAACTAGGTGGAAAAGTGCTATATAAGTTGAGACCATTTACTATTACCATTTGCTTTCTCCTAAAACAAGCACAATAGGTTAATGCTCCAGCTTGGTGATTCTGACCATTAACCTGGCCCCTGGGTCAAATGCAGAGGATAAATGTCCTACAGGGATCAATAAAGTTGACCTCAGCCTTAAATAAAGTTGAGCACTGCCATTATTTTCAAAGAAATTTACATTTAATGCCTGCTGAAATTCAATGCCTTAATTTGTAAATTCTTAATTTTGGCAGAGTTCATTTTATGACCCGGGGTAGGCCTGCCCTGTGGAGGTCCTGATAGAACTTCTGCTTTATAAACATGTTGCTCGCAGGAAATGTGCATCTGTCCAAGAGAGAATCACGTGTAGATGATTGTAATTTTAATGAACTTGTTTTACATTACAAAGTCATAATGCAGACCAACCGTATCTCTCTGTGTGCCTTTCCTGTTTGTCTCAAGTAAAATAAAGAAAAACGCTTTATTTCGATGAAGCACAAAGATAAACATCCTGTGTCAGAAGCTCTTAAATCCTTCAAACAGATGACACTGGGGCATCACAAAACCAGTCACTCGAAAACCTCTGTTCATTTTAAGGTAAGGTTCTTTTCTTTTTTTATTACACAAATGTCTTCATCTTTTCACCCATAAATTCATTTATTTAGGCTATTTTATATCCAAAGAGTGGCTTCCAGGAAAGGAACTTGCTCAAGGTCAGACTGTAGCCAATGACAAAAGAATAACGGATGATAATGAATCGGAAATGTGTACTGTGCCACAGCCTATGAAAGAGAAAGAAAAAGAGAAAGAAAAAATATGATCACATACCTTCATTACTTCATTACTGTATTTTGATTGACAGAAATATCCAAAAGTAAAATATGCAGCATGTTGGATCCGTGATTCCATACAGTCGTAGCAGCTTCTTCAGTCATATCGTTTATGATGCGACAAGAGCCTTAAGTTTCCTATATTACAGCAAAAATCACTATAAATAGAATAAAACAACATTAACTTTATTCTTTTTTAACCACAAAAGCCAATTGAATCTTTCCCAGATACTAGATTCTTATCGACATGTTTTGTGTAACTGTGAGAACGGAAGGAAATTATTTCATCACTGAAAAATGTGCATTTTCAGTGTTGAGCTAGTCACTACGAACATGTGGCGTATTGTTGGCAACAGATCATTCAAAAATGTTATGCAGTATGCCTTTAAATTATGTATTTTGAGATTTTGAGATATCAAATCCTTCGAAAAATTATTTGGCGTGTAGGTAAAAAGTAGACAACAAACTTTCAAATATATTGCTGACATTGCATTACAGATTAGGAACTTCTTGTGAGTAAAGGAGCTGTATGGTTCCTATAAGACCTCCTTTAGCAAAGAAACTTCGGGATGCTCCTCATCAGCCCAAAAGGAGCTAAGAACAATCCCACAAGCCACTGAAACTGTTGATCTCTGCACAAGTATGAAATGATTGACAGTTTTGCTGCCTGACATTTCATTCACTAAAAACATGAGCTTTGTCCTAAATATATGAAAGCATAAAACAGGTCATGCAGCGTTACGGCTACAAATGGAAGCTTCATTATAGGAAATCTATAAAATGATGGCAACTTCATAATTTGTTACATTTAGAAGAACGAAACCTAAGCCACATGGCGTTTTTGCACAAGCTCTGTAAAAGAACCGAGGCTTATGCAGCTGTCTGCTGTAAACTACAGGACAAGATTTGGTGAACATCAGTATTAATTGAACAGTGATGTTTATAAAGAGCTGTTTATTTAACATATCATTCTAATATTTGTGCAGTTCATTGGATTATATTTGTACTGTTTATAACAACATTAAATTCGAACCCCGTCCGTTAGGTTAGGAAGGTTCAGATTGTCAGAAGGTTCAGATCGGTAGAGTGGGCCATCTCATGATCGGAAGGTCAGGGGTTTGAATCCCGCCTCCTGTACACTATTGTTGTGTCCTTGGGCAAGAACCCCTACTTGTCTTCAGTGTCTGCATACATTGCATTGGTGTATGAATGGGCAGGTTCAGGTCGACCTGAGGAACTTTTGAGGTCGACGTCATGAAGAGAAAGGAGAAGGAGAAAGAAGCTATCTTGCCACTTTTTAGAAGCAGCCATGGTCTACTTCCATGTTCCCTTACATAGTAATTTTGCCCCTTTTGGCAACTTCCATTACTGCGCCTTGTGAATACAAGACCAAGTGGACGTTGTCTGGCAGACCAACAAACATGTCCCCCAAGTCTATTCCCCAGCATGCATGCAAATAAATAAATATGGTGATAATACATGAGAAAAAGATGACCTTGAATCTCTTTTTTGCAGTCCCACCATGACTCCTGTCTCGTCCGACAGCGCCCAGGGAGGAGTGGACATGAATGATGTCGCGTGGTGGGTCAGTCTGGTCCTGTACATCATCATTGTGATCGTGGGCATCAGCGGCAACTCTGTGGTCGTCTACGTCTCTGCGTTCAAAATCAAGGTCCGTCATAGGCACTGGTTGGAATGTCATTGTATCTGTGAGAGCTGCACAATATGAGAAAAATTGCAATACCTGTTGGGAATATAATAACAATATTATTGCAATATGTTACTAAACCGTTTCACAACAGTAAATTCTCATAGATTAAGAAAAATCGTAAGATACTGTATTTTCTTTTCATCAAATTGTGTCAATAGAAAATGGAAATGAATCAACATATTTAATTAAAACTGAACCACTTTTATTTTTGCAAGTTACGATGCATTTTAATTAAAGGCCATGTTTTAAAAATATATATCAAATTATCAATGATTATAATCAATCAACCTCAAGTGATTTTGCAACATATTTTGGCTTCTCTCAATATGGATTTTGTGTCACGTTGTGGTAACAGCCCCATGGCTGCATAAAACAATGGACCTGCAACAGTAGAAATACAATGTTTATTATTAGTGTGTTAATTACAAAATAATGGCTTGTTCACACTTACATTTTAATAGTTTGTCTTTAATACTACATGTAGGGCCCAATCTTCTGTTTCTAAACTAAGACTATAGACTTTTGCGCTTAGTAGGAGCGCACAGTGCGATCTTGCCGCTCCAGACCTGGTGCATTAAGTGGGTTGTCCGTGGGCGGTCAAGATGGCCGACGCGCTTGGAGCAACGCTGTCCTTGCACCAGGCCGAAGATCGGGCCCATAGAGTTTGATGTGGGATCTCTGCACATTCTACATATTTTTGTTTACCTAGAGTTCCAAGGTTCCCCTTTGGGCTTTAGTGTCTAAAACTGAACTTTCACAAACCAATGCTCTTCTCCTTTCAGGCCAATGTCACAAACGTGTTCCTGGTGAACCTGGCAGTGGCAGACCTGATCTTCTGCGTGACTCGGATCTTCGCCATCATCTACAAGCTGCGCTCCGACGACTGGCCCTTTGGCTCCTTCCTCTGCAAGTTCTACGGCTTCTTCAAATACGCCAACATGTTCTGTTCCGTGTTCCTGCTCGCCGTCATCAGCCTGGACCGGGCTCTGTGCGTGTGGAGGCCTCTCTTAGCCAAAACCAGACGCACAGTATTTGTGGCCCGAGCGGTGGCTATAGCCGTGTGGACGCTCACCATCGCTCTCAGCGTTCCTTACTACATGTACCGCCAAATTAAACTTGACAACAACATGACCAGGTGTTCCATGGATATGGGGAAGAGCAAGAGCGCCAAATCATACCTGTACTGGCTTCGTTTTGTGTTTGGCTTTGTGCTGCCTTTTGTGGTCATCCTTGTGTGTTACATTTTGGCCGGTTTAGGAATCAAACGCACTAACTTGGTGAAAAAGTCACGCTCCTTGAGGATTTTGTTGATTCTGGTCATCGCCTTCTTCCTGTGCTGGGCTCCATATCACATCCTGCAGCTTTTCAAAATGGCCGACAACAATAAAGAGAAAATGACGCCCTGGCAGCAAATCACCGGTGCCATTGCGTACTTCAACAGCTGTGTGAACCCACTGCTGTACTACTGCCTGGGGGTGAGAGTGAGGGGCGGCTCCAGGCAGCGTCTGCCCAGTGTCTACAACAGAGCCATAGTCAACGTCATGGAGGAGGAGACCTGCCCTGAAGACACCACCAGGTCCCAGGCCCTCAGTGAACTTTAGTACATTTGTGTGCAAGAATGTTTGGTGCTGTGGGTAAAATCTTTTTGAAGCATCTCTGTCCTCCACTCTCCTGCTGTGGCACGCCTCGTCATCGTGCACACTCCAGCTGTCAGCTCCATGCAGCAGGCCGCACCCATGCTGGCCTTTTTTTCGCCTTCGTTAGAGTTTTTTTTTTTTTTCGTTTGTTTTGTTTGTCCTATTTTCATTTTCCTTTTTGAATTGGTTTAGTTCTTGGTTGGTACCGGCTTCTTCCGTATACGATTGGCTCAGTACCTTTTTGTTCCTTTTGGCCGGCTCACCAGGTCCACCTTTCATTTGTACTTTTATTATGTTATTGTTCAAAATGGACACGGCTGGTTGAGGGTTCCCTTTTTTGTTCATCTATTTTTCCAAATCTAAGTGAAAGCAACCTGAAGAAAACCAACAAAACAAGCAAAAAACAAGTTAGATAAATAGTGAAAATTTTGAGGAAAAAAAAGGACTCAATGTGGGCTCCTTGTGAGTAAAAATGTATGTAAATCTGAACCAAACGTACAGAAAATGTAAACATTTGGATCATATATATTGCATTTTCACTGCACTTGGAGTAAGTGGTCCAGCGTTAAGCGCTCGCGCCGCACGGTGGTGGTTTCTTGCTGTAAAGAGCTTTGAGTAGAGACCATTTACTATTACCATTTACTTTCTTCTAAAAACATGCGCAATAGGTTAATCCTCCAGCTTGGTGATTCTGACCATTAACCTGGCCCCTGGAGATGGGTGCCGTGGCACTGCACTGCGGTCGCCCACTTCTCCTTTTGTCTTGCCCCAGCGGCATCGAAGGATGGGTCAAATGCAGAGGATAAATGTCCTGCAGGGATCAATAAAGTTTACCTCAGCCTTAAATAAAGTTGAGCACTGTCATTATTTTCAAAGACATTCACATTTAATGCCTGCTGAAATTCAATGTCTTAATTTGTAAATTCTTAATTTTGGCAGAGTTCATTTAATGACCCGGGGTAGGCCTGCCCTGTGGAGGTCCTGATAGAACTTCTACTTTATAAACATGTTGCTCGCAGGAAATAGTTTTCTTTTGCATTAAGCCGATTTTAAAATGTGCATCTGTCCAAGAGAGAATCACGTGTAGGTCAATGTAATTTTAATGAACTTATTTTACATTACAAAGTCATAATGCAGACCAACAGTATCTCTCTGTGTGCCTTTCCTGTTTGTCTCAAGTAAAATAAAGAAAAACGCTTTATTTCGATGAAGCACAAAGATAAACATCCTGTGTCAGAAGCTCTTAAATCCTTCAAACAGATAACACTGGGGCATCACACAACCAGTCACTCGAAAACCTCTATTCATTTTAAGGTAAGGTGCTTTTCTTTTTTTATCACACAAATGTCCTCATCTTTTCACCCATAAATTAATTGATTTAGGCTATTTTATATCCAAAGAGTGGCTTCCAGGAAAGGAACTTGCTCTAGGTCAGACTGTAGCCAATGACAAAAGAATAACGGATGATAATGAATCGGATATGTGTACTGTGCCACAGCCTATGAAAGAGAAAGAAAAAATATGATCACATACCTTCAAACGTGAAGATGTTGTACTTCCAGATTCATTACTGTATTTTGATTGACAGAAATATCCAAAAGTAAATATGCAACATGTTGGATCCGTGATTCCATACAGTCGTAACAGCTTATTCAGTCAAATCGTTTATGATGCGACAGGAGCCATACGTTTCCTATATTACAGCAAAAATCACTATAAATAGAATAAAACAACATTAACTTTATTCTTTTTTAACCACAAAAGCCAACTGAATCTTTCCCAGATACTAGATTCTTATCGACATGTTTTGTGTAACTGTGAGAACGGAAGGAAATTATCTCATCACTGAAAAATGTGCATTTTCAGTGTTGAGCTAGTCACTACGAACATGTGGCGTATTGTTGGCAACAGATCATTCAAAAATGTTATGCAGTATGCCTTTAAATCATGTATTTTGAGATTTTGAGACATCAAATCCTTCGAAAAATTATTTGGCGTGTAGGTAAAAAGTAGACAACAAACTTTCAAATCTATTGCTGACATTGCATTACAGATTAGGAACTTCCTGTGAGTAAAGGAGCTGTATGGTTCCTATAAGACCTCCTTTAGCAAAGAAACTTCGGGATGCTCCTCATCAGCCCAAAAGGAGCTAAGAACAATCCCACAAGCCACTGTAACTGTTGATCTCTGCACAAGTATGAAATTATTGACAGTTTTGCTGCCTGACATTTCATTCACTAAAAACATGAGCTTTGTCCTAAATATATGAAAGCGTAAAACAGGTCATGCAGCGTTACGGCTACAAATGGAAGCTTCATTATAGGAAATCTATAAAATGATGGCAACTTCATAATTTGTTACATTTAGAAGAACGAAACCTAAGCCACATGGCGTTTTTGCACAAGCTCTGTAAAAGAACCGAGGCTTATGCAGCTGTCTGCTGTAAACTACAGGACAAGATTTGGTGAACATCAGTATTAATTGAACAGTGATGTTTATAAAGAGCTGTTTATTTAACATATCATTCTAATATTTGTGCAGTTCATTGGATTATATTTGTACAGTTTATAACAACATTAAATTCGAACCCCGTCCGTTAGGTTAGGAAGGTTCAGATTGTCAGAAGGTTCAGATGGGTAGAGTGGGCCATCTCATGATCGGAAGGTCAGGGGTTTGAATCCCGCCTCCTGTACACTATTGTTGTGTCCTTGGGCAAGACACCCTACTTGTCTTCAGTGTCTGCATACATTGCATTGGTGTATGAATGGGCAGGTTCAGGTCGACCTGAGGAACTTTTGAGGTCGACCTCATGACGTCGGCCTCAAAAATAAAGGGAAAAGAGAAAGGAGAAGGAGAAAGAAGCTATCTTGCCACTTTTTAGAAGCAGCCATGGTCTGCTTCCATGTTCCCTTACATAGTAATTTTGCCCCTTTTGGCAACTTCCATTACTGCGCCTTGTGAATACAAGACCAAGTGGACGTTGTCTGGCAGACCAACAAACATGTCCCCCAAGTCTATTCCCCAGCATGCATGCAAATAAATAAATATGGTGATAATACATGAGAAAAAGATGACCTTGAATCTCTTTTTTGCAGTCCCACCATGACTCCTGTCTCGTCCGACAGCGCCCAGGGAGGAGTGGACATGAATGATGTCGCGTGGTGGGTCAGTCTGGTCCTGTACATCATCATTGTGATCGTGGGCATCAGCGGCAACTCTGTGGTCGTCTACGTCTCTGCGTTCAAAATCAAGGTCCGTCATAGGCACTGGTTGGAATGTCATTGTATCTGTGAGAGCTGCACAATATGAGAAAAATTGCAATACCTGTTGTGAATATAATAACAATATTATTGCAATATGTTACTAAACCGTTTCACAACAGTAAATTCTCATAGATTAAGAAAAATCGTAAGATACTGTATTTTCTTTTCATCAAATTGTGTCAATAGAAAATGGAAATGAATCAACATATTTAATTAAAACTGAACCACTTTTATTTTTGCAAGTTACGATACATTTTAATTAAAGGCCATGTTTTAAAAATATATATCAAATTATCAATGATTATAATCAATCAACCTCAAGTGATTTTGCAACATATTTTGGCTTCTCTCAATATGGATTTTGTGTCACGTTGTGGTAACAGCCCCATGGCTGCATAAAACAATGGACCTGCAACAGTAGAAATACAATGTTTATTATTAGTGTGTTAATTACAAAATAATGGCTTGTTCACACTTACATTTTAATAGTTTGTCTTTAATACTACATGTAGGGCCCAATCTTCTGTTTCTAAACTAAGACTATAGACTTTTGCGCTTAGTAGGAGCGCACAGTGCGATCTTGCCGCTCCAGACCTGGTGCATTAAGTGGGTTGTCCGTGGGCGGTCAAGATGGCCGACGCACTTGGAGCAACGCTGTCCTTGCACCAGGCCGATGATCGTGCCCATAGAGTTTGATGTGGGATCTCTGCACATTCTACATATTTTTGTCTACCTAGAGTTCCAAGGTTCCCCTTTGGGCTTTAGTGTCTAAAACGGAACTTTCACAAACCAATGCTCTTCTCCTTTCAGGCCAATGTCACAAACGTGTTCCTGGTGAACCTGGCAGTGGCAGACCTGATCTTCTGCGTGACTCGGATCTTCGCCATCATCTACAAGCTGCGCTCCGACGACTGGCCCTTTGGCTCCTTCCTCTGCAAGTTCTACGGCTTCTTCAAATACGCCAACATGTTCTGTTCCGTGTACCTGCTCGCCGTCATCAGCCTGGACCGGGCTCTGTGCGTGTGGAGGCCTCTCTTAGCCAAAACCAGACGCACAGTATTTGTGGCCCGAGCGGTGGCTATAGCCGTGTGGACGCTCACCATCGCTCTCAGCGTTCCTTACTACATGTACCGCCAAATTAAACTTGACAACAACATGACCAGGTGTTCCATGGATATGGGGAAGAGCAAGAGCGCCAAATCATACCTGTACTGGCTTCGTTTTGTGTTTGGCTTTGTGCTGCCTTTTGTGGTCATCCTTGTGTGTTACATTTTGGCCGGTTTAGGAATCAAACGCACTAACTTGGTGAAAAAGTCACGCTCCTTGAGGATTTTGTTGATTCTGGTCATCGCCTTCTTCCTGTGCTGGGCTCCATATCACATCCTGCAGCTTTTCAAAATGGCCGACAACAATAAAGAGAAATTGACGCCCTGGCAGAAAATCACCGGTGCCATCGCGTACTTCAACAGCTGTGTGAACCCACTGCTGTACTACTGCCTGGGGGTGAGAGTGAGGGGCGGCTCCAGGCAGCGTCTGCCCAGTGTCTACAACAGAGCCATAGTTGACGTCATGGAGGAGGAGACCAGCCCTGAAGACACCACCAGGTCCCAGGCCTTCAGTGAACTTTAGTACATTTGTGTGCAAGAATGTTTGGTGCTGTGGGTAAAATCTTTTTGAAGGATCTCTGTCCTCCACTCTCCTGCTGTGGCACGCCTCGTCATCGTGCACACTCCAGCGGTCAGCTCCATGCTGCAGGCCGCACCCATGCTGGCCTTTTTTACGCCTTCGTTATAGTTTTTTTTTTTTCGTTTGTTTTGTTTGTCCTATTTTCATTTTCCTTTTTGAATTGGTTTAGTTCTTGGTTGGTACCGGCTTCTTCTGTATACGATTGGCTCAGTACCTCTTTGTTCCTTTTGGCCGGCTCACCAGGTCCACCTTTCATTTGTACTTTTATTATGTTATTGTTCAAAATGGGGGACTTCAACGCCCATGTGGGCAACGACAGTGAGACCTGGGAGGGAGTGATTGGGAAGAACGGCCTCCCCGATCTGAACCCGAGTGGTGTTCTGTTATTGGACTTCTGTGCTAGTCGCAGTTTGTCCATAACGAACACCATGTTCGAGCACAAGGGTGTCCATAAGTGCACGTGGCACCAGGACACCCTAGGCAGGAGGTCGATGATCGACTTTGTAGTTGTGTCGTCTGACCTCCGGCCGTGTGTCTCGGACACTCGGGTGAAGAGAGGGGCTGAGCTGTCAACCGATCACCACCTGGTGGTGAGCTGGATCCGCTGGCAGGGGAGGAAGCCGGTCAGACCTGGTAGGCCCAAGCGTGTTGTGAGGGTCTGCTGGGAACGTCTGGCGGATCCCTCTGTCAGTGGGGTCTTCAACTCCCACCTCCGGAAGAGCTTCACCCAGATTCCGGGGGAGGCGGGGGACATGGAGTCCGAGTGGACCATGTTCTCCTCCTCCATTGTCGATGCGGCTGCTCGTAGTTGTGGCCGTAAGGTCTCTGGTGCCTGTCGCGGCGGCAATCCCCGAACCCGGTGGTGGCGCCCGGAAGTAAGGGATGCCGTCAAGCTGAAGAAGGAGTCCTACCTGGCCTTGTTGTCTTGTGGGACTCCTGAGGCAGCTGAGAGGTACCGGCAGGCCAAGCGTGCTGCGGCTCGTGCGGTCGCAGAGGCAAAAACTCGTGTCTGGGGGGAGTTCGGGGAGGCCATGGAGGAAGACTATCGGTCGGCCTCGAAGAAATTCTGGCAAACCATCCGGCGCCTCAGGAGGGGGAAGCAGTGCTTCACCAACACTGTTTACAGTGCGGGTGGGGGGCTGCTGACCTCGACTGGGGATGTCGTCGGTCGGTGGAAGGAGTACTTCGAGGACCTCCTCAATCCCGTCGTCACGTCTTCCAATGAGGAAGCAGAGGCTGGGGACTCGGGGGTGGGCTCGTCCATCACCCAAGCTGAAGTCACCGAGGTGGTGAGAAAGCTCCTCGGTGGCGGGGCTCCGGGGGTGGATGAGATTTGCCCTGAGTACCTTAAGTCTCTGGATGTTGTAGGGCTGTCTTGGCTGACACGTCTCTGCAACATCGCGTGGCGGTCGGGGACAGTGCCCCTGGACTGGCAGACCGGGGTGGTGGTCCCTCTCTTTAAGAAGGGGGATCGGAGGGTGTGTTCCAATTACAGAGGAATCACCCTCCTTAGCCTCCCCGGTAAGGTCTACTCCAGGGTGCTGGAGAGGAGGATCCGGCCGATAGTTGAACCTCGGATTCAGGAGGAACAATGCGGTTTTCATCCTGGCCGTGGCACACTGGACCAGCTCTACACCCTTCGTCGGGTGCTTGAGGGTTCGTGGGAGTTCGCCCAACCAGTCCACATTTGTTTTGTGGATCTGGAGAAGGCGTTCGACCGCGTCCCTCGTGGTGCCCTGTGGGGGGTGCTCCGGGAGTATGGGGTCTGGGGCCCTCTGCTAAGGGCTGTCCGTTCCCTGTATGACCGCAGCAGGAGCTTGGTTCGCATTGCCGGCAGTAAGTCAGACCTGTTCCCGGTGCGTGTTGGTCTCCGCCAGGGCTGCCCTTTGTCACCGGTTCTGTTCATTACCTTTATGGACAGAATTTCTAGGCGCAGCCAGGGGCCGGAGGGTGTCCGGTTTGGGAGCCTCAGAGTCTCATCTCTGCTGTTTGCGGACGATGTTGTTCTGATGGCTCCAACGAACCAGGACCTTCAGCACGCACTGGGGCGGTTTGCAGCCGAGTGTGTAGCGGCCGGGATGAGGATCAGCACCTCCAAATCCGAGGCCATGGTTCTCCACCGGAAAAAGGTGGCTTCCCTTCTTCAGGTCGGTGGGGAGTCCTTACCTCAAGTGGAGGAGTTCAAGTATCTCGGGGTCTTGTTCACGAGTGAGGAACGGATGGAGCGTGAGATCGACAGACGGATCGGTGCGGCGTCAGCAGTGATGCGGTCGCTGTATCGGTCTGTCGTGGTGAAGAGGGAGCTGAGTCGGGAGGCAAAGCTCTCGATTTACCGATCGATCTACGTTCCCACCCTCACCTATGATCATGAGATTTGGGTAATGACCGAAAGGACAAGATCGCGAATACAAGCGGCCGAAATGAGTTTCCTTCGCAGGGTGGCTGGGCGCACCCTCCGAGATCGGGTGAGGAGCTCAGTTACCCGGGAGGAGCTCGGAGTAGAGTCGCTGCTCCTCCACGTCGAAAGGAGCCAACTGAGGTGGCTCGGGCATCTGTTCCGGATGCCTCCTGGTCGCCTCCCGCGGGAGGTGTTCCAGGCATGTCCTAGTGGGACAAGGCCTCGTGGAAGGCCCAGGACACGGTGGTGGGACTATGTCTCCGAGCTGGCCTGGTGTCGCCTCGGGGTCCCCCCAGAACAGCTGGAGGAGGTGTGTGTGGATCGGGAAGTTTGGGCATCTCTGCTGAGACTGCTGCCCCCGCGACCCGGCCCCGGATAAAGCGGAAGAAAATGGATGGATGGATGGATGTTCAAAATGGACACGGCTGGTTGAGGGTTCCCTTTTTTGTTCATCTATTTTTCCAAATCTAAGTGAAAGCAACCTGAAGAAAACCAACAAAACAAGCAAAAAACAAGTTAGATAAATAGTGAAAATTTTGAGGGAAAAAAAGGACTCAATGTGGGCTCCTTGTGAGTAAAAATGTATGTAAATCTGAACCAAACGTACAGAAAATGTAAACATTTGGATCATATATATTGCATTTTCACTGCACTTGGAGTAAGTGGTCCAGCGTTAAGCGCTCGCGCCGCACGGTGGTGGTTTCTTGCTGTAAAGAGCTTTGAGTAGAGACCATTTACTATTACCATTTACTTTCTTCTAAAAACATGCGCAATAGGTAAATCCTCCAGCTTGGTGATTCTGACCATTAACCTGGCCCCTGGAGATGGGTGCCGTGGCGCTGCACTGCGGTCGCCCATGTCTTGCCCCAGCGGCATCGAAGGATGGGTCAAATGCAGAGGATAAATGTCCTGCAGGGATCAATAAAGTTTACCTCAGCCTTAAATAAAGTTGAGCACTGTCATTATTTTCAAAGACATTCACATTTAATACCTGCTGAAATTCAATGTCTTAATTTGTAAATTCTTAATTTTGGCAGAGTTCATTTAATGACCCGGGGTAGGCCTGCCCTGTGGAGGTCCTGATAGAACTTCTACTTTATAAACATGTTGCTCGCAGGAAATAGTTTTCTTTTGCATTAAGCCGATTTTAAAATGTGCATCTGTCCAAGAGAGAATCACGTGTAGGTCAATGTAATTTTAATGAACTTATTTTACATTACAAAGTCATAATGCAGACCAACAGTATCTCTCTGTGTGCCTTTCCTGTTTGTCTCAAGTAAAATAAAGAAAAACGCTTTATTTCGATGAAGCACAAAGATAAACATCCTGTGTCAGAAGCTCTTAAATCCTTCAAACAGATAACACTGGGGCGTCACACAACCAGCCACTCGAAAACCTCTGTTCATTTTTTAAGGTAAGGTGCTTTTCTTTCTTTTTTTACACAAATGTCCTCATCTTTTCACCCATAAATTAATTGATTTAGGCTATTTTACATCCAAAGAGTGGCTTCCAGGAAAGGAACTTGCTCTAGGTTAGACTGTAGCCAATGACAAAAGAATAACGGATGATAATGAATCGGAAATGTGTACTGTGCCACAGCCTATGAAAGATAAAGAAAAAATATGATCACATACCTTCAAACGTGAAGATGTCGTACTTCCAGATTCATTACTGTATTTTGATTGACAGAAATATCCAAAAGTAAATATGCAACACGTTGGACCCGTGATTCCATACAGTCGTAACAGCTTCTTCAGTCAAATCGTTTATGATGCGACAGGAGCCATACGTTTCCATATTACAGCAAAAATCACTATCACTATAAATAGAATAAAACAAAATTAACTTTATTCTTTTTAACAAATTTTTTAAACTAAAAAAGCCAATTGAATCTATCCCAGACACTAGATTCTTATCGACATGTCTTGTGTAAAAGTGAGAACCAAAGGAAGGAAGGAAGGATATTATCTAATCACTGAAAAATGTGAATTTCTGTGTTGAGCTACTCATTACGAACATGTGATGTATTGTTGGCAACAGCTCATTCTAAATTTTGCCCCTTTTGGCAACTTCCGTTACTGCGCCTTGTGAATACAAGACCAAGTGGACGGAGACTGGCAGACCAACAAACATGACCCCCAAGTCTATTCCCCAGCATGCATGCAGATAAATAAATATGGTGATAATACATTAGAAAAAGATTACCTTGAATCTCTTTTTTGCAGTCCCACCATGACTCCCGTCTCGTCCGACAGCGCCCAGGATGGAGTAGACATGAATGATGTCGCGTGGTGGGTCAGTCTGGTCCTGTACATCATCACCGTGATCATGGGCATCAGCGGCAACTCTGTGGTCGTCTACGTCTCTGCGTTCAAAATCAAGGTCCGTCATAGGCCCTGGTTGGAATGTCATTGTATCTGTGAGAGCTGCACAATATGAGAAAAATTGCAATACCTGTTGTGAATATAATAACAATATTATTGCAATATGTTACTAAACCGTTTCACAACAGTAAATTCTCATAGATTAAAAAAAATTGTAAGATACTGTATTTTCTTTTCATCAAATTGTGTCAATAGAAAATCGAAATGAATCAACAAATTTAATTAAAACTGAACCACTTTTATTTTTGCAAGTTACGATACATTTTTGTTAAAGGCCATGTTTTAAAAAAAATATATCAAATTATCAATGATTATAATCAATCAACCTCAAGTGATTTTGCAACATATTTTGGCTTCTCTCAATATGGATTTTCTTCTCACGTTGTGGTAACAGCCCCATGGCTGCATAAAACAATGGACCTGCAACAGTAGCAATGAAATACAATGTTTATTATTAGCGTGTTGATTACAAAATAATGGCTTGTTAACACTTACATTTTAATAGTTTGTCTTTAATACTACATGTAGGGCCCAATCTTCTGTTTCTAAACTAAGACTATAGACTTTTGCGCTTAGTAAGAGTGCGATCTTGCAGCTCCAGACCTGGTGCATTAAATGGGTTGTCCGTGGGCGGTCAAGATGGCTGGCGAGTTTGGAGCAACGCTGTCCTTGCACCAGGCCGAAGATCGGGCCCATAGAGTTTGATGTGGGATCTCTGCACATTCTACATATTGTTGTCTACCTAGAGTTCCAAGGTTCCCCTTTGGGCTTTAGTGTCTAAAACTGAACTTTCACAAACCAATGCTTTTCTCATTTCAGGCCAATGTCACAAACGTGTTCCTGGTGAACCTGGCAGTGGCAGACCTGATCTTCTGCGTCACTCGGATCTTCGCCATCATCTACAAGCTGCGCTCCGACGACTGGCCCTTTGGCTCCTTCCTCTGCAAGTTCAACGGCTTCTTCAAATACGCCAATATGTTCTGTTCCGTGTTCCTGCTCGCCGTCATCAGCCTGGACCGGGCTCTGTGCGTGTGGAGGCCTCTCTTAGCCAAAACCAAGCGTACGCCATTTGTGGCCCGAGCTGTGGCTGTAGCCGTGTGGACGCTCGCCATCGCTCTCAGCGTTCCTTACTACATGTTCCGCCAAGTTTACCTCAACAACAACATGACCAGGTGTTCCATCGATATGGAGAAGAGCAAGAGCGCCAAATCATACCTGTACTGGCTTCGTTTTGTGTTTGGCTTTGTGCTGCCTTTTGTGGTCATCCTTGTGTGTTACATTTTGGCCGGTTTAGGAATCAAACGCACAAAATTGGCGAAAAAGTCACGCTCCTTGAGGATTTTGTTGATTCTGGTCGTCGCCTTCTTCCTGTGCTGGGCTCCATATCACATCCTGCAGCTTTTCAAAATGACAGACAATAATAAAGAGAAATTGACCCCCTGGCAGCGAATCACCAGTGCCATCGCGTACTTCAACAGCTGTGTGAACCCACTGCTGTACTACTGCCTGGGGGTGAGAGCGAGGGGCGGCTCCAGGCAGCGTCTGCCCAGGGTCTACAGCAGAGCCATAGTTGACGTCATGGAGGAGGAGCCCAGCCATGAAGACACCACCAGGTCCACGGCCCTTAGTGAACTTTAGTACATTTGTGTGCAAGAATGTTTGGTGCTGTGGGAAATATCTTTTTGAAGCATCTCTGTCCTCCACTCTCCTGCTGTGACACGCCTCATCATCGTGCACACTCCAGCGGTCAGCTCCATGCTGCAGGCCGCACCCATGCCTGCCTCTCTCCGCCTTCGTTATAGCGGGGTTTTTTTTGTTTTGTTTTTTGTCCTGTTTTCATTTTCCTTTTTAAATTGGTTTAGTTCTTGGTTGGTACCGGCTTCTCCTGTGTAGGATTGGCCTGGTACCTTTTTGTTCCTTTTGGCTGGCTCACCAGGTCCACCTTTCATTTGTACTTTTATTATGTTATTGTTCATAATGGGCACGGCTGGTTAAGGGTTCCCTTTTTTGTTCATCTATTTTTCCAAATCTAAGTGAAAGCAACCTGAAGAAAACCAACAAAACAAGCAAAAAGCAAGTTAGATAAATAGTGAAAATTTTGAGGGGAAAAAATGGACTCATTGTGGGCTCCTTGTGAGTAAAAATGTATGTAAATCTGAACCAAACGTACAGAAAATGTAAACATTTGGATCATACATTTTGCATTTTCACTGCACTTGGGAGTAAGTGGTCCAGCGATTAGCGCTCGCGCCGCACGGTGGTGGTTTCTTGCTGTAAAGAGCTTTGAGTTGAGACCATTTACTAGTACCATTTACTTTCTCCTAAAAACATGCGCAATAGGTTAATCCTCCAGCTTGGTGATTCTGACCATTAACCTGGCCCCTGGAGATGAGTGCCGTGGCACTGCACCGCGGTCGCCCACTTCTCCTTATGTCTTGCCCCAGCGGCATCGAAGGATGGGTCAAATGCAGAGGATAAATGACCTGCAGGGATCAATAAAGTTTACCTCAGCCTTAAATAAAGTTGAGCACTGCCATTATTTTCAAAGAAATTTACATTTAATGCCTGCTGAAATTCAATGCCTTAATTTGTAAATTCTTAATTTTGGCAGAGTTCATTTAATGACCCGGGTAGGCCTGCCCTGTGGAGGTCCTGATAGAACTTCTACTTCATAAACATGTTTCTCGCAGGAAATAGTTTTCTTTTGCATTAAGCCGATTTTAAAATGTGCATCTGTCGCATCTGTCCATGAGAGAATCACTTGTAGATGATTGTAATTTTATTGAACTTATTTTACATTACAAAGTCATAACGCAGACCAACAGTATCTCTCTGTGTGCCTTTCCTGTTTGTCTCAAGTAAAATAAAGAAAAACGCTTTATTTCGATGAAGCACAAAGATAAACATCCTGTGTCAGAAGCTCTTAAATCTTTCAAACAGATAACACTGGGGCATCACACAACCAGCCACTCGAAAACCTCTGTTCATTTTAAGGTAAGGTGCTTTTCTTTTTTTATCACACAAATGTCCTCATCTTTTCACCCATAAATTAATTGATTTAGGCGATTTTATATCCAAAGAGTGGCTTCCAAGAAAGGAACTTGCTCTAGGTCAGACTGTAGCCAATGACAAAAGAATAACGGATGATAATGAATCGGAAATGTGTACTGTGCCACAGCCTATGAAAGATAAAGAAAAAATATGATCACATACCTTCAAACGTGAAGATGTCGTACTTCCAGATTCATTGCTGTATTTTGATTGACAGAAATATCCAAAAGTAAATATGCAATATATTGGACCCGTGATTCCATACAGTCGTAGCAGCTTCTTCAGTCATATCGTTTATGATGCGACAAGAGCCTTAAGTTTCCTATATTACAGAAAAAATCACTAGAAATAGAATAAAACAAAATAAACTTTATTCTTTTTAACCATTTTTTTAAACTAAAAAAGCCAATTGAATCTATCCCTGATACTAAATTCTTATCGACATGTTTTGTGTAAAAGTGAGAACCAAAGGAAGGAAATTACCTAATCAATGAACAATTTGCATTTTCTGTGTTGAGCTACTCATTACGAACATGTGATGCATTGTTGGCAACAGCTCATTCCAAATTTTGCCCCTTTTGGCAACTTCCGTTACTGCGCCTTGTGAATACAAGACCAAGTGGACGGAGTCTGGCAGACCAACAAACATGACCCCCAAGTCTATACCCCAGCATCAATGCAGATAAATAAATATGGTGATAATACATGAGAAAAAGATGACCTTGAATCTCTTTTTTGCAGTCCCACCATGACTCCCGTCTCGTCCGACAGCGCCCAGGTTGGAGTGGACATGAATGATGTCGCGTGGTGGGTCAGTCTGGTCCTGTACATCATCACCGTGATCATGGGCATCAGCGGCAACTCTGTGGTCGTCTACGTCTCTGCGTTCAAAATCAAGGTCCGTCATAGGCACTGGTTGGAATGTCATTGTATCTGTGAGAGCTACAAAATATGAGGAAAATTGCAATACCTGTTGTGAATATAGTGATACAATATTATTGCAATATGTTACTAAACCGTTTAACACCAGTAAATTCTCATAGATTAAAAAAAATCATAAGATACTGTATTTTCTTTTCATCAAATTGTGTGAATAGAAAATGGAAATGAATCAACATATTTAATTAAAACTGAACCACTTTTATTTTTGCAAGTTACGATACATTTTTGTTAAAGGCCATGTTTTAGAAAAAAAAAAATTAAAATTATCAATGATTATAATCAATCAACCTCAGATGATTTTGCAACATATTTTGGCTTCTCTCAATATGGATTTTGTGTCACGTTGTGGTAACAGCCCCATGGCTGCATAAAACAATGGACCTGCAACAGTAGAAATACAATGTTTATTATTAGCGTGTTAATTACAAAATAATGGCTTGTTAACACTTACATTTTAATAGTTTGTCTTTAATACTACATGCAGGGTCCAATCTTCTGTTTCTAAACTAAGACTATAGACTTTTGCGCTTAGTAAGAGTGCGATCTTGCAGTTCCAGACTTGGTGCATTAAGTGGGTTGTCCGTGGGCGGTCAAGATGGCCGACGCACTTGGAGCAACGCTGTCCTTGCACCAGGCCGAAGATCAGGCCCATAGAGTTTGATGTGGGATCTCTGCACATTCTACATATTGTTGTTTACCTAGAGTTCCAAGGTTCCCCTTTGGGCTTTAGTGTCTAAAACTAAACTTTCACAAACCAATGCTCTTCTCCTTTCAGGCCAATGTCACGAACGTGTTCCTGGTGAACCTGGCAGTGGCAGACCTGATCTTCTGCGTGACTCGGATCTTCGTCATCATCTACAAGCTGCGCTCCTACAACTGGCCCTTTGGCTCCTTCCTCTGCAAGTTCAACGGCTTCTTCAAATACGCCAACATGTTCTGTTCCGTGTTCCTGCTCGCCGTCATCAGCCTGGACCGGGCTCTGTGCGTGTGGAGGCCTCTCTCAGCCAAAACCAGACGCACAGTATTTGTGGCCCGAGCGGTGGCTGTAGCCGTGTGGACGCTCGCCATCGCTCTCAGCGTTCCTTACTACATGTACCGCCAAGTTTACCTCGACAACAACATGACCAGGTGTTCCATCGATATGGAGAAGAGCAAGAGCGCCAAATCATACCTGTACTGGCTTCGTTTTGTGTTTGGCTTTGTGCTGCCTTTTGTGGTCATCCTTGTGTGTTACATTTTGGCCGGTTTAGGAATCAAACGCACAAAATTGGCGAAAAAGTCACGCTCCTTGAGGATTTTGTTGATTCTGGTCGTCGCCTTCTTCCTGTGCTGGGCTCCATATCACATCCTGCAGCTTTTCAAAATGACCAACAACAATAAAGAGAAATTGACGCCCTGGCTGCAAATCACCAGTGCCATCGCGTACTTCAACAGCTGTGTGAACCCACTGCTGTACTACTGCCTGGGGGCGAGAGTGAGGGGCGGCTCCAGGCAGCGTCTGCCCAGTGTCTACAACAGAGCCATAGTCAACGTCATGGAGGAGGAGACCTGCCCTGAAGACACCACCAGGTCCCAGGCCTTCAGTGAACTTTAGTACATTTGTGTGCAAGAATGTTTGGTGCTGTGGGAAATATCTTTTTGAAGCATCTCTGTCCTCCACTCTCCTGCTGTGGCACGCCTCGTCATCGTGCACACTCCAGCGGTCAGCTCCATGCTGCAGGCCACACCCATGCCTGCCTCTCTCCGCCTTCGTTATAGCATTTGTTTTTGTTTGTTTTGTTTGTCCTATTTTCATTTTCCTTTTTAAATTGGTTTAGTTCTTGATTGGTACCGGCTTCTCCTATATAGGATTGGCCCGGTACCTTTTTGTTCCTTTTGGCCGGCTCACCAGGTCCACCTTTCATTTGTACTTTTATTATGTTATTGTTCATAATGGGCAAGGCTGGTTAAGGGTTCCCTTTTTTGTTCATCTATTTTTCCAAATCTAAGTGAAAGCAACCTGGAGGAAACCAACAAAACAAGCAAAAAACAAGTTAGATAAATAGTGAAAGTTTGGAACAAAAAATGTGCTCAATCTATGTGAGTAGAAATGTACAGTGCCTCTCGTAAGTATTCATACACCTTGGACTTTTGCACATTTTGTCATGTTTACAACCCTAAACATAAAGATGTTATTTTGATTTTTTTACTGAACGTTCCCATACAAGTAACAGACAACTGTTAAGTGAAAGCAAAATGATACATGATTCTGTTATTTTTCAAAAAATAGAAAAGGGAAAAGTGGGGCTTGCATAAGTATTCATACAGCATTTTCTGAGTGCATTAAATTGCCTTCATAACATTCCTAATGACTGCAGAATGTTCACACCTTGGCCTAACAGTTAAATAGAGGCCACCTGTGTGTAATCTACTCTCAGTATAATTTCAGCTATTTTTTTAGGCCCTCAGATCTATAGTCGGAGTGTATTGGTCATTAAACAACATCATGACGGCCAAGGAGAACACCAGAGAGGTCAGGGATAAAGCTGTGGAGAAGTTTAAAGCAGCATTAAGTTATACAAAGATTTCCCAAGATTTAAACATCTCCCGGAGCACTGTTCAATCCATCATTCAGAAATGGAAAGAGTAGAGCACCACTGCCAACTTACCAAGACACGGCTGTTCACGTAAACTAACAAACTGAACAAGGAGAGCACTGGTCAGAAATACAACCAAGTGCCCCAAGATAACTCTGGAGGAGCTGTGAAGTCCTGCCGCTGAGCTGGGGGAATCTGTACATGGGACAACTATAAGTCTTACTCTACACAAATCTGGCCTTCATATACGAGTGGAAGAAGAAGGCCATTATTGAAAGGAGGCCATAAGATATCCCGTTTGAAGTTTGCTGGAAGTCATATGGAGGACACAGCTCCATGGAGTTTTGGTCAGATGAGACAAAAATTGAACTTTTTGGCCCAAATGCAAAACGTTATGTATGGAGCAAACCTGACACTGCTCATGGTCCTGAGTGCACCATCCCCAGTGTCAAATATACGGGGGGAGCATCATGCTGTGGGGCTGCTTTTCCTCAGCGGGGACTGGGGAGATTATAAGAATAGTTTTGAACATGGATGGAGCCAAATACAGAGACATTTTGGAGGAAAACCTGCTGGAGTCAGCAAGAGAACTGAGGCTGGGGTGGAGATTCACCTTCCAGCAGGACAATGACCCTAAACACAAAGATAAATCTACAATGGAATGGTTCGATAAAAACATATTAATGTGTTAGAATGGCCCAGTCAAAGTCCTGACCTAAATCCTATTGGAAATCTGTGGAAAGGTCTGAAAACTGCTGTTCACAAACGCTCTCCTTCTAATGTGACAGAGCTTGAGTTGTTTTGTAAAGAGGAATGGGCTAAAATGTCAGTCTCTACATGTGCAAATCTTGTAGAGTCAAACCCCAAAAGACTTGTGCTGTTATTACAGCAAAAGGGGGTTCCACAAAGTATTCATGCATGCTGTATGAATACTTATGCACGCCCCACTTTTCGGTTTTCTATTTTTTGAAAAATAACAGAATCATGTATCATTTTGCTTTCACTTCACAGTTGTCGGTTACTTGTGTGTGAACGTTCAGTAAAAAAATAAAAAATAAAATCTTTATGTTTAGGCTTGTAAACATGACAAAATGTGCAAAAGTTCAAGGTGTATGAATACTTTCGAGAGGCACTGTATGTAAATCTGAACCAAATGTAAAGAATGTAAACGTTTTGGATCATACCTTTGCACCTTTTTGCTTCAGCACCTGTAACTGTAACCTGTAAACTGAATTTTTGAGCTGGAGTTCTTAAACCTTTATACAAAGAAAGTACACACATTTGTTTACTACAAATGGCACCATAACAAACCTCTGCAAGAATATCACAGACCTCGTGAGCTGATGTCAATTACAAGGTGTTGCTTTGTAACAATCTACCCCAGTATGTGATATGCTTCAAAAAGAGGTTTATTTCAATAAAAGAACAATGTCTCTCTCTCTCTAACCTGTTTAGCACTCTGATATTCAAAAGTGTGTTACAAATAAAATGTATTATTGTTATTATTATTATTATCATTATTATATGCTTACCTCATGTGGAGTCAGTCCATAATACAGGTCTGCGGCCTGAGTCAAAGAGTCAGCCAACACTTCCTCGTGCACCTCAGAGAAAACTTTGTTGATGTGCTTTCGCAACTGATCCGACCTCATCAGATGCTTTTTTTTCTTTTTCTTTTTTTTTTTACATTTGCAGGCACACCTCTGTCAGTCTTTCTTTTCCACTGTGTAGGCATTCTGTAAAAGTATTCATATGAAGTAAGTGTTATTAGTTGCATATAGGGGATGATTGTGTCAGCCATTGTTCAGCTGGTTATAAAATTAGCAGGGGAAATGTGCATCACATATTGCCTGAGAAACTTCAGTTTAATTGTGTAAGTTATATCTATTTTATGTGCTATAGTATAAGCATTAAACAAAATATATAAAATTTACTTTCTTACCCCAATTTTTTTTTTCTCTCTATAGAATCTGCAAGAACCTGTTTATAACCTTGACAATCACCATTCTGGATCATGGAGGAAGTGGGCAAACACTGATGTGATCATTTGACTCCTATCCCTGAATGGTGGAATTGGTGGCGTTTCAACTCTCCCCATGTTACAACCATACCTGGTCTCCCCTATAAGTAGAGACCATTTACTTTCTCCTAAAACATGCACAAATATCCTGCAGGGATCAATAAAGTGTACCTCAGCCTTAAATAAAGTTCAGCACTGCCATTATTTTCAGAAAAGTACATTTAATGCCTGCTGAAATTCAATGCCTTAATCCTCAAATTCTTAATTCTGGAACAGAATTACCATTCCATCAGGACCTCCACAGGGCAGGTAGGCCTGCCCTGTGGAGGTCCTGATGGAATGCATTTCACCCCTACTTCACAAACATGTTGCTCACAGGAATTAGTTTTCTTTTGCATTAAGCTGATTTTAAAATGTACATCTGTCCATGAGAGAATCACTTGAAGGTCATTGTAATTTTAATTAACTTCTTTCTCATTTAACATTACAAGGTCATAATGTGCCTTTCCTGTTTGTCTCAAGTGTAATAAAGAAAAAACGCTTATTCCGATGAAGCACAAAGATAAACATCCTGTGTCAGTAGCTCTTAAACTCTTCTCACAGATAACACTGGAGCATCACACAACCAGCAACTCGAAATCCTGTCATTCTAAAGTAAGTTGCATTCTTTGCCACTTTTTTTAATTACCGTTTACTATTCATAAATTCGTGCATTCATTTTATTAAGGTTATTTTATACCCGAGGGGCTTCTAAGAAAATGTCTCGCTCAGCCTTTGTGAGATAAAGTAATCATGAAACAGCACATTATCCATAAGCATTTTCAGCTGACCCCAATACCCATTAAATATAAAAGGCCAGGAGTCTGTGACTAAATCCTTATCGGCATGTTTACTGTGAAAGTGGGGACTGATCCAGGGCTGAAAAACCTTAAATCTCTTTTTTGCAGTCCCACCATCATGGCTCTCGTCTCACCCGACAGCGCCCAGGGAGGAGTGGACATGGATGCGGTCTCGCTGTGGGTCAGTCTGGTCCTGTACATCATCACCGTGACCGTGGGCATCAGCGGCAACTCTGTGGTCATCTACGTCGCTGCGCTCAAAATCAAGGTCCGTCACAGGCACTAGGTTGGAATGTCATTGTATCTGTGAGGGCTGCATATGAGGAAATGCAAAAAACCTCTTGTGAATATAGTGACAATATCATTGCAATATTTTTGCTAATTAAGAAAACCGTCATAAAATGTTGACCAAACAAGCCTTTAACAGTGTTAAAATCAGGACCCAAATTTTTTTTTTTTTTTTTAAGTTACTATGTATTTTTGTTTATTACTAATAATGGCTGCAAACAATGGCATTTACTTTATTGCACTTTAAAAGCCTGTAGTACCAGGATTCTCAAAACACCTCTGTAGTAATTGTTCATTCACACCAGACTTAGTGGTGGTAAGCTACTATTGTACCCACAGCTGCCCTGGGGTAGACTGACGGAAGCGAGGCAACCAGTCTATGCCATCAGCCCCTTCGACCACCACCAACCACTCACTCACACACTACATTCATTCTGGCCTATTGTACATGTTTTTAGTGGTAGGGCAAACCGGAGTACCCAGAGGAAACCTACACAGTCACAGGGAGTACATGCAAACTCCACAGAGAAAGGCCCCGTCCAGGTGGGAATCAAACCAGGGACTTTGTAGCTGTGAAGCACAAGCACTAACTGCTGCACCACCGCCACAAGTGATTTCGCAATATATTTTGTGTCTTACTAGCCTGGCTAACGCCAGACTAACATCACAAGTGATATGTGCAGTTCGAAATGATTCCAGCGCACACAGCAGGTTAGTCACTTACAGGGATATTTCAGGATTTTTGACATAGGGGCTCATTTCCTAGTTATCCAGAGTGTTGTTGATTTCTGGATATGTATATATTATTTTAATTCGTGCACTCCTTATATTTGAAGAGTTTAGTGATGCTATGCTATGCTATGCTAGTGCTAGTGCTAGGCTAGCGCATGTCTACGCCGCGGCGAAGTGACCTGCTAGGTTATCGGATCTACAGTAGTTTATTTATCTGCGGCCGGTAGGGCCTGAACGACTACTGATTTTTAGAAGTCGACTTTATAGTCAGGAAAGTCGACGTAGAGTCGACTAGTCGTATGATGACGTCATTGTATTAATGGAGGAACACCGCCAACAACACGCACAATGGCTGTTTCCCAATTGCCAGGATCCTCGGCGTCTCGACCGTCTCGACCACTTCGGACGTCATTCGCGTCATCACGGCGCCGCCAAGTGGTTCCATTTCACCTGGAGACATTCTCGGTGGTTGGCGCAAGATGGCGACTCTGTAAGACGTCTGCACTTGAGCTCCGCTGAAAAAACTATATTTTGAGCCAAAATACAGTAACTTTTTTAAACAAAATTACATTGACCAACTTTCTGCCAACATGCCTAAAGTAGATATCAAGAGGAAGGAACGTGAGCCATTCTCAGTATCCCAACTGGAAATGGATATCCACAACTACGCTGGCGCCTCTGCCCCGTCAGAAGCCTTGATGGAGACGGGCGATTTCGCGCTCTCTCCGTTACCGGACTCCCCGCTCTATTCTCCGGCAACCAAGAAGGGTAAGCCCGCTGCTGGCGACGAAGACCCAGACGGCATTGTGGCCAAGCTTTCTGCCCTCATCAACTGCCGAGCTGATTCACTGGAGAAAATGGTAACTCTTAAAATCGAAGGGCTTAAGAAAACTATTGACTTTGTGTCGGAGGAGGTGAAAGATATGAAAACGAAGCTGAAGGAGGTTGACGCTAAAACCAAAATGGAGGAGACTCGAGTGAAAAGCTGTGAATCGCGGATCTCTGAGCTTGAACGCTACTCTCGAAGATGGAACCTGAGGCTGGCTGGGGTCCGTGAGTCTGATGCGGAGAATATTAAAGCCACGGTGATTGACATTTGTCAGAAAACGGTTGCTAATGAGAATGTGAAAGTGGCAGAGGGCATCGACATTGTGCACAGGCTTGGGAAACGGGATTTCACCAAGAAGTCTCCACGCAACGTCATCATCAGGTTTTTGTCACGCTCTCTGAGAGATTTGGTGTGGAAAGCGGCAAAGCAATCGGCATTCCTGAAGCACAACAATCTGCGCTTCGCCGAAGATCTCACTACGGAGGACCGGGAGAAACGACGTGTTCTTTGGCCACAGGTACAAGAGGCTCGCGCTCAAGGGAAAGCAGCGTTTTTCGTCGCTGGACGCGCCTTTGTAAACGGCGCCGAAATCTTCCCGCCTTCTTCTTCATGAACGTCTACCCGGATGACATCAAGTTAAAGAAGACCCCTGCGCCATCTTGACCTCCTCTTCTATGATGGAATCATCTGCAGGGAGTCTACATTGACACTTCTAAATAAGTTTGTATAAAAAAGAAAAAAAGAAAAAAAAAGAAAAAAAAAGTTATTTAATGCTTTGAATCACCTTTTGGCTCTTCACTTGTTAATGTTATAGTGGTTGGAGCTTGAGCTCATAAGGTCTTTATAAGAGTAAGGACCTCTTTCTACTGACTTGTTTATCCTTTATTGTTCTCTGTTAGAGAACTTGTTCTATTTTGTATGTCTCTCTCTTTTGTTACTTTTAATGCCAGGGGTTTAAGAAACAATTTAAAGCGTAAAGCAGTTTTTTTGTTTATGAAGCAATTTAAATGTGATTTTTATTTTATTCAGGAGTCACACAGCACTAAAGAGGATCTGGCCTTTTGGAAAAGTCAATGGGGTAAGGAGTTGTGGGGAGCACATTGTTCTGAGAGAATGGCGGGTGTTTTGGTTCTAAAAGACAGATTTTCTGGAGAAATTTTGAACGTTTATAGCGACCCAAAAGGGCACTTTATTATTATTGTTTTGTCCATTTCTAGAAGCGTGGTGGTAATAACTAATATTTATGGCTACAACTCTCATTCAGACAATAGAAAACTTTTTGATACATGGGATGAAAAAATATCTTCTTGGTTGGCCAAATATCCTGATGCTTTCTTAATTTTTGGTGGTGACTTCAATGTTGTGTATGATAATAATTTAGACAGATGTCCTCCTAATAGTTTAAATGTGTCAAATGGTTACTTAAAAGATTTTATGGAGAAATTTGATGTCATAGATGTATTTAGACAAAAATTCCCTACACTGAAATCATTTACATGGAGCACAAAAGATCTATCTAAAATGTCCCGTATAGATTATTGGTTGGTTTCGAATAAATTTAGCCACACCAGTGCAATTGTAAATACACACGCAGCTCCATTTTCTGATCATAAAGTTATTAGTCTTAACATTGAGGTTTCGCCTAAAGTTAACATACCGAGGCCTATATGTTGGAAGATCAATAACAGCCTTTTGACTCATGCCTCAGTTACTGAAACTATTAGAAATCTTATATCTTTACGCTGGCATGAGGCCTGTAATAAAAATTCATTCTGCACATCCTGGGAACTACTGAAATATGACATTGGTAAATTTATGAGATCATACAGTTGTAACCTAGCAAAATTCAGAAAAAAAGAAGAAGACGATCTCTGCTCTCAGATTGCATCTTTGTCTAATATTAGTAACGAGACTTTAACAGAAGACCAGTTATATCACCTTGGTGAGTGCCAAAGTAAACTTGATGAAATCTACAAAAGAAAGGCCCGTGGTGCTTTTATTAGATCCAGAGCTCGATGGCTGGAGGAGGGCGAGCAGTGCTCTTCATATTTTTTTGGCCTAGAAAAATCAAAGCTTAATAATTCTTTGGAGTCACTTAAAATTAACAATGAAATCACCTCTAACTTTAAAACCATAGCTTCTTTTTGCTCCGAGTTTTATAACAAACTCTATTCCTCTAATTATTCAGAACAAGCAACTAGTGAATTTTTAAATTCTGTTAATTGTAAAAGCATTTCTGATCCTGATAAGAAACAATGTGACAATAATTTAACCCTTACTGAAATTCAAGAAGCTATTAGATGTCTTAAAAATAATAAATCACCTGGCAGCGACGGTTTATCAAGTGAATTTTATAAGACTTTCGAAAATGAAATTAGTCCTTTCATTCTTAACACACTCACTGAAAGTATTAATCATGGTAAATTACCAACAACCCTTACTCAAGGCATTATTACCCTTATTCCAAAATCCAATAAGGATAAGTTATCACTCGAAAACTGGAGACCTATTTGTCTGCTTAACAATGATTATAAAATATTTGCCGTAATTTTAGCGAAAAGAATTAAAAGGACCTTATCTTCCATTATTGATGAATCGCAGTCAGGTTTCGTTTCCCATAGACATATTACTAATAATGTAAGGCTTGTTCTGGACATGCTGGACTATTCTGAACTAATAAATGAAAATAGCTTTGTCATGTTCTTAGATTTCTATAAAGCGTTTGACTCCTTAGAGCACAAATTCATTTTCAAAGCATTAGAAAAATTTGGGTTTGGTTGCTTCTTCATAGACTCCATTAAAACATTATTCAACAATGCAAATTGCTCGATCAAACTTAAATATGGGACTACTCCTAGATTCCCGTTGTCTAGAGGTGTCCGGCAGGGCTGTCCTGTTTCGCCATACCTTTTCTTAATAGCAGCTCAACTTCTGGCAAGTTATATTACAGAGAATAATGTGCGTGGTGTCTCCATTGCTGATAGAGAGGTTTTGATTAGCCAAGTGGCGGATGACACAACTCTTTTTTTAAGAGACTCTGAGCAAATTCCTATTGCCATAGATCTCATCCGGGTTTTTTCAAGTGCTTCAGGCCTTAAACTTAATATTAATAAATGTGAACTCCTCCCAATTAAATCTTGTAATCAATTGTCCTTGTATAATATCCCTGTCAAATCCGAAGTCACTTACCTTGGCATTGTTATTTCCAAAAACATAGAAGAAAGATGCACTCTGAACTTTGATCCTGTCGTTGAGAAAACCCAAAAAAAATTGAACCACTGGCTTCAAAGAGATCTATCTTTAAGAGGTAGAATCCTTTTATCTAAATCGGAGGGGCTGTCTAGGTTAACATATGCTGCTCTCTCTTTGAATGTTAACGCTTCAACTTGTAAATCCATCGATAAAATGCTCTATAGGTTTATTTGGAAAAACAAGCCCCATTTCATTAAAGATAGTGTGCTTGTAAACCCAATAGATTCTGGAGGACTTAATTTTTTAGATTTCACCACTTTAAATCATACATTTAAAATTAAATGGATTAGGAAGTTTCTAATGGATCCTATTTCAGTGTGGAATTTTATCCCTAATTATATATTCTCAAAAGTCGGTGGCCTCTCGTTAGTACTAATGTCAAACTTTAAGATTGATAAACTGCCCGTAAAACTAGCCAATTATCACAAACAGATGCTCCTAGCTTGGTCTCTTATTTATAAACACTCTTTCTCTCCCCACACATTTCAAATTTGGAACAATGCTTGCATTCTATATAAAAACAAATCGATTTTTTTTTCAAACTGGTATAATAATAATTTAATTTTTGTCAAGCAACTTTTCAATCCTGAGGGGTTCCTGATGTCATACTCTGAATTTTTGTCATCCTTTCAGATTCCGGTAACTCCCAAGGAGTTTGCTATTGTTATGGACGCTATTCCTCAAGGTGTGCTCATGTTATTTCGGGGTGGGGTTCATTCACTTACCGAGAGGCCAATTGCTTCTTCTTTGTCAATCTTTGAGACTGTTGTGGGCAAAATCTGTTTTGCCTCCAGTCCTTCCATGAGTAACAAAAAAATTAGAGCTTTACTTCAGAAAGATATTGCTACTGTGCCTTATGTCATTCACTACTGGAGGCAGTTTGTACCTGATATCAAATGGACTACTGTATGGACTTTACCTTCTAAATACCTGGTTACAAACAAATTTCGGGATGTGTGTTTTAAACTGCTCCACAGGTGCTACCCAGCAAAGCAATCTCTACACAAGGACATTGACTGTAGCTGCTCCTTTTGTCATCAGGACAATGAAACTGTCATCCACCTATTTTGGAAATGCCCCTTCACTGTAGCTTTTTGGAAAAACTTTACTCGTTATATACAAACTTATATCCTTAATAACTTTTCACTTACATACTCTGGTGTGCTTTTTGGTTTTTACAATCCCTGTGGCTCTAAACGAAAAGAATTTTATGTGATAAATCTTTTTATTATTTTTGCAAAATTTCACATTCATAAATGTAAATTTTCCGGTAAAAATCCCCTTTTTAAACTCTACTTGCTCGAAATGGTGCAATATAAAGAATCAATACGTTCCTCTTCAAACCCTAAAGCTATTAAGACTCTTGATGCTTTAACCTGTTTTGGGTGCTGCTGCTAAGGGCTGCCTCTGTCATTTTTGTGTGTTTTTTTTAATTTTGTATTTATTTTTATTATTATTTCTTTATTATGTTATTTTTTTTTTTTTGCTGAACCCCTGGCATAAATGTTTATAACATTAAAATAACTGTTCAATAAAAAAAAAAAGTTAAAAAAAAAAAACAAAAAAAAAAAGTAAAAAAACAAAAACAAAAACAAAATTTCACCTGGAGCACTCGCCCCCTCGCAGCTCGACTCCTCCGTTTGGCTCATTTACGAAGGATACAGCTGTGGATCCTCCGCTGCCTCGGAGAGCTGAAATTACCCATGATGCACTGCAGCATAGTTTCTTTTTTCTTTTCTCGCAAAACGTTATTAGTTTGAACTCACTTTAAAAAAGTTTTGTTCCACATAAACAGTTTCCTGGCCTCTGTTATTCATAAAACAGTTGTTTTAATGAGCATAGATTGACACGTGACCTGACGCAGCTGGTCGCCCCGGAGGCCGTTCCATTTGAGCTCAAAGGCGGCGGGGAGAGGACACTCCGCTCCGTTTTGGAGGAGCCGCCACCGAGGACGTCAACGAAGTGGCCAAACGGATCCTCGCAATTGAGAAACAGCCAATATGTCCACGTCCAAATCCGTCATGTAATTATGTAGGCTCACATGTAAGCAGGTTGTACAGGTATTTAATATAGTTAATAGTTAATATACAATATAGTTGCTTATTACCATTTCCTATAGGTTTTAACTTTATTTTTAGGCAATGCTCAGTGTTTACCTGCGCCTCCAGAAACAGACAG